>NC_088864.1:33352406-33652406 GCF_032884065.1 Artemia franciscana | reverse complement strand
AATATTCATCCAGACAAGTTCAATAAAACGTATCAGACATGTTCAGTGTTGATAGTGGAATATTCGCCTTCCTCATTTCTTCAGCATCATCAAGATTTGGAAAATACTTCAAATAAAATACAAAACTTTGTGATAAATAATAGGAAGAAAATATTTTTCTTCATATTAATTTAAAGCTACATTGAACCAGATATGAGCACTTGAAATAATATCTATTTCAAGCTATGTGCTTTTTTATTTGTCATAACATAAAAAAAATAATTACAATAGCCAAGATTAATGAAAAGAACAAATGAATGTAGATTGATCGTTTAACATATTTTGATATTCATTCCTGAAAGTCTCCGCAATTTTTGACTTATATAGGTTAGAAATTAGAAAGCGTTAAGATGCATTTTGTTTTTGTTGGCAGTTAAACACAAATGACGTTCTGGTCTTTATTAGGCATTGGTAGTGTTAGAACTGCTCCTGTTTGTAGTAATTTCTCTCCCTTTAAGTTCGACTTGGTTATTTATTGTATTTTTTTTTAGTTTTTGGTTTCATTTATTTCTCTTGGTGATTTAGGTTCGTTTTACGCTTAAATTATTATTTGAGTTCATTTCTGCTCCTCTTTGGTTTAATATAGCTCTTTCCTTTTCTTTCAAAAACTTTTCTGTACAAAATGTTTTCAAATTTAAATCTTTTTTCCGGTTTTTCTCCTTAAGAATCAAAATTTTGGCATTTTGTTTATATTCTTGACAAATTTTTGCCCACATTTTAACGATAGCTGCACTAAAGTACTTTGGATGAGCGGATATAGAGAATGTTATTCCGATCAATGGATTGAAACTCTGCATAATCTTTTAGATTATATAGGGCAGAAGGAATTCTGACCCCTCTCATGTTACAACTTTGAGTGTAGACAAATATTAATTAACCATCCCCTCAATATGCCCTGAAAGTTTCAACTTAATTCCCTTTGCTGTTCTTCAGGTATTGCAGATACATACTTTTGACAAACTTGGATGCTTATTGTGTCTTTTTATGTAGTTCAACATCCCCAACTATATACCCCGAAATTCCCAACATAATACCCTTACTTAGCTTTTTTTGGGATATTGCACAGACGCCCTTTTCACGATCTAGATACACATAGTGTCTGTTGATTTAGCTTTACTTCCCCCTCAACTTTCCCTGAAAGTCTCATCTTAACATCCTGGTACCTTCCTGATTTATGGCATCTTTGTCATTTTGACAACCTGGATGCACACTTAAACTCTTTAGATTTACTTTCATAGCAGTATTAATATTAGCAATAGGTAGTAGTAGTCACAGTCGCAGTGGTAGTAGCAGTCGAAAACAGCTTCAGTTGAAGTCAAAAGCAGTCGCAGTCGGAAGTAGTCACATTTGCAGTTACTCTCAGTCACAAGTAGTTGCAGTGGCAAGCAGTCTCAGTCACAATTAGTCACAGTCCCAAGTAGTCACAGTCGTAACTAGTCATAGTTGCAAATAGTCGCAGTGGTAAGTAGTTGCCGTGGTAGTTGTAGTAGTAGCAATAGTAGTAGCAGCATTAGTAGTAGTAATAGTAATCTTAGTATTAGTAGCTGTTCTCCTGAAAGTTTCAACTTAAGATCCTTAGCCGTTCCTGAGATATTGCTGATATGCCTTTGATAATCTTTATTTAGTTCAAAATCCCCCTTGACATTCTCCTAAATTTTCAATCTAATTTTCCTTAAATTTTCCTGAGTTATGGTAGATACGCCCTCCTGATAATCTTGGACAGACATAGTGTTTTAGATTTAGTTCAACATCCCCCACAATATGCACTGAAAGTCCCAACGTAATACCCTTAGCTGTTCCTGAAACATTGCTCAAACGCCGTTTTCACAATCTGGATGCACAAAGTGCCTTTTTATTTAGCTTTAGTTCCTGGGATATTGCGTCTTTGCTATTTTGACAACCTGGATGTGACCCTCTACGAGTTTAACCTAACCCTTCACTGTGGTTTGTTACTGTAGATGAGACTTGAACCATGGATTCACCATTCCACGGCTCAGGCCAAACAGCAATATTAACAGTCGATAGGTAAGTGAGAATCAATGTTAAAAAAGAGTGGATCAGTGAGGAATGTTAATTTGCAAATTTCAACAAAAAATATAAAAAAAGGAAACCTAGCAGGGGGGGGGGGGGGCACTGACGGTGTAAGTTTAAAAGCTCACAATGAGATCTATAGAGAAACCAAAGTAATTTACGGCTTTATTTTTTTCTTTTTCGATGACGGGTTGGAAGCTTATCATCCCTATTTTGTTGATGACATTCTACCAGCATTCACAAGTGGTACTGAAGTGTCTTGTTAACATTATGTGAAATAATTGGCAGAAAATAATCTGGTAGCATGTTAATATACGACTACAATGGCACACATGCATCTGAGACAGAAAAAAAAAGATTTTTAAGGTAGAAAGAAACGGCAGCCTAGCCACAAATCTAGCCGCAATAAGCGAAGCTGTTGTGGTTTAGAATTCATTTTATGTTTGCCCAGGAGCATATGTGTCTTGACTTATTTTACAACTGTATCCAATTTTGAAAATAAGACTGATTAGAAAATTTACAGATATATATTCAAAGATAGACTATTAAGAGGTTGTCTGGATATGGTAAATAATCACAGCCAATATTTTTAAGGACGGGGAGGGTCCCATCTAAGGTAGATTTTTAAGGAGAGCTTAAAACTTAAAAAGTGGTATTTTAATCCCAAATTTCTGAGATTTCTGTTTCTCTAGAGTCGTGTTGGAAAATTTTATACGAACTAACTGAGGTATGACTAATCAAGGCTATTAGTCCAGGATCTCTAAGAAAAACAACATATCAAAGCGATAAAAACATTTCGTATCGGTTGTTTTAATTGGCTCAGGTCAAGTATAAACAGGTGAGCAAACCTTACCTTTAGACCACAAGTGTGAAAGGTGTCGCAAGGTATGGGTAGCAGAACCCTTTGAAATTAGTCGCCAGGGAGGGGGCACTGACTTCATGCACTTGGTGTACAATTCGGAGTGCCACGTGTATCGCAAAGTTCTGCCGCGCTTGACTCAGTTCCACAATGCTTAGCACAGTCCTCAAAACACTTGGCACAATTCCCAAAGGCTCTGCACAATTCCGCCACGCTTGACACGCGCAACATGGTGTGCATTATTTCTGAGAGAGTGAGCAACCCCTCGATCACCAGCTTTACTTTCTTAAGTTAAAATTATTTCTTTGAATTATTTTTTATCTTTTGGGCAAAATCATTTCTTGCACCATGTATGAGTAATTGTATGTTTGCAATCTCATTACATGCACAGAAGAAGGTATTTAGGTTATTGGATACTTGGCGTTTTAGTTTTGTGTTAATATCAAAAAGCATTATTTTCATTGATTAAAAAACGAAATTCGAAATAGGAGTAGAGACTACAGTAGAAAGAATTGGAGTCAGGACTTATCTTGATTTTGTACCAAATTAGAATTTAGTTTTATTAATTTACACCGAAGACTTACGAATCAGGCCTTAGCTCGTTTTTCACGGAATCAGGATTTAGCTGGTATCGGCATTGAGTCGGGACTCAACTCTTTTTCGTGCACTATGAACAAAATTCTAGAATTAATATCTTTTTTACATCGAGTAAACACTTTGCTGGTTTTTTCGCCAAATCAGGACTTAACTCGTCATCGGAACTTAACGGCAAAAAAGGACAAGGTCACTGACCTGTTTGTCTTCTGCTTACTTTTGATTCTCGTAAAGGGTGCCAAAACTTCTAATTTTCGATCGAGTTAACTGACAATCAATTCCAATTGAATCCAAAGGGAATCAGTTTCCGAGCCCCCTCTGAAGTTTTCAAGACTATATGTTCTATACGAAGTGACCGAAAAAGTATATTTACGAGGGATTATCCGCTTTTGAAAGTAGTATACACCAGGTGGCGTAAACAACACGTAGCCAAAGCGTACCACGCATTGTTTTAAGTATTTCAAGGATGGCACGAAGATGCAGTCTGAACTATGCGATTCGGAGTCAGAACAAGTAGCGCTTCGAGACTCGTACCCGATGGCAGAGTGGATAGCCCCTTGGCTCTTTGGATACTCAAATCTATTACTTTGAATCTGATATTTGTACTTTTCTTGATTTTTTTTTTACATGCTTTAGATTTTCCTTGTCTACTATTTTTTTTCCTTTTGATTAACTGGAAATTATTTTTTTTTGTGGTGTCAGGCTTTCTTTATATCATTTTGGGAAATAGACAGAATTCCTCTGTAATTGTGCTTGCATTTAAATGGTGTCCCCCATTCCTTTTGTTTCAAAATGATAAAAAGTATAGTCTGACCGCTCTAGGCTTAGGGGTGTATTGACCCGATCTAAGACTCCAAAATTCATTAAAGGTTTTTTTTTATTTATTTAGACTTTCCTGTTTCTCAGAACAAGGGATTACTGCACGAAATAAATCTAACATCTGAAGCATTTTGTCGGGGAATCTTCATTTTTCATAATATCTTGTAATGCAAAAGATTTCTCGTCGAAGATTTATTGCTAACATTAGCTATGCATATCAGCAATCAGTGAAAAAAGTAAAACAAAACCAAAAAACAAGTCAGTGTAGGAAAGTTTATCAACTAAACCATCAGAATTCCAACTTCGTGTTTCTTCAATTTGGAACGTACTATCCATAAAAAACACTAAGAGCCGACATTTTTATTTACAACGTAAGACGTTTTTTTTCGCGTTTAAACTTGATGGATAGCAGGTTAGAAACACCGTTTTATGTGCTTACTCTTTGCTATATATATATATATATATATATATATATATATATATATATATATATATATATATATATATATATATATATATATATATATATATAGGTCATATCAGAATAAAAGTTATACGAGTCTGACGAGCTCTGATTTTGTTAACTTAAAAAAATTCAAGCTTTGATGAAAATTATCTCACCAAACTTCAAGCTCAAGACTTTTGTTAGTATCCTCAGAATCCACGGAAAATTAAAACTGATCTTAAAGGATCTACTTCATTCGCATGACTAAAGTTTAGGGTCGCATTTTCTGTAGCTGCGAACTACTGAATTAACTTTGGAACAGTTCTTTTTAGTTAACCGCATCACGCAAACCCCTAACATTGTAATCGCATGAACACACGCACGCACAAAGATATTAGGTGTAAGCACGCATCAGAACGACTACAAGGGGTGGTTTTTCAAATGAATCTATCGATCTAAATTAAGAAGCAAGCACATTAACTTTTTTCATTTTAAGGGGAAGCTTAGACTGAAGCATTGTTTTGGCAATTTTGGCAATATTCATTAATACAAGTTCGCGTGATCAAAGGGTTACAAATGGAAAGTTCCCTATTCAAGAGGATCATATTTATTAATGAGACTTTTAACACAAACTATGGTTCCACACAGGGTCACATCAAGGATTTTTTTCCTGGGGGGAGGGGTTTAGAAGAGAATTTTTATTTGCGGAGTTTTTGAAAGAAAAACTTTAAAAAACGTATTGAAAATAGGTATATATTCATTTTTGTTACGTTTTACGAGTCGAACAAACCCCCAACCCCCCTAGATACGGCCTTGGTCCCACATTTACATGACCCAGAAATAACCCTGTATTTCTTTAATATATCTTTAGAATAAACTAACTGTGTTGCAAGAGTAACGCTCCTTTCTTTTCATACCGTCGGTTTCGATTTATTGCGTGAAAGGCGTAAGCCTTTTTCCGTAACCCATTTATTATTTTTATGGGCAGTATTCAGCTCAAACCAGATTGCTGAATATGCCATTAGGTTCTTTTGGGGGGAGGGGAAGGTGTATATAAGAGTCAAAAGGAGGTTTTCACTTATCCTTGAATCAGACTATACAGTGTGTCACACACTCTAGGCTCACGCACTGTGTGGGAACTAAAGTTGAGTTTATCAGCCTGTGATGGATAAGAATATCGAGACTGTTCTGACAAGCTTTCATTTCGATGAGGTTCTGCTTTCGAGGAGAAAAGCTTTGTTCTAGCAGGTACCAGTTGCAAAATGAACCTAAAAGCTTTTAAGATGTGTGGTGGTTCCCTGGCGCCATTACTGAAGTATATTCCTTGAATACTAAACAGAAAACAATAGATCGGAAAAGGAGCGTTTTCCATGTTCTGAAAGGGTCTATGGTCTTTCCATGGTCTATCATCGACTGTAAAAGCTTTTTCTCTTTCTGATATCGGTCTAGTTTGGCATTTCATTTTCTTCGATTGTTAATGAGGCGAAAGAATAGCATCACAAACGTGCACTCTGAGTTTGAGTGATCTAAGTTCTGGGTTGTCTTAAAAAGTAATCCGCCCTACTCAACTGCCAGCTTTTATACCAGAATAATAGGTAGGTAGAAACTCTCTTAAATCGAAAGCGTCCAGTGATTTTCAGTCTATATGATTGAACATACAAAGTAGGCCCGACGTCTCTCTGTCAGCCCCTCCCTGTCAGCTTTTTGCAGAACTGTAGGTATGTTATACATTGTTTGAGCAAGAAACACAAAACTACATTGAATATGTATTATTCGAGGCACAAAGGAGACCTAGAAACTCTTTCGCCTATCCCACCGCAAATTTTTTATTGCGGAAATATGGGTATGTGGCACCTTTATACAAAGATTTGAAATCTGCATGATTAGGGGACCAAAATGGGCAGGTGACCCCTAATATCCGTCTTATTGACTACCCATTTCTTTTGTTAGGAAGGTTGGCATATTGTACCTTCTTTGAACCGAAATCATATAAATATTTTTAGTCAGTATGAACGGGGAAACCAAGTATGATTGGAGACAGACCCGTCCCTCCCACTGCTAAAAGTTTAGCAGAAAGACACGTATGTTGGCATGTCGGTCTGTCGGTCAGTCTGTCGGTCCCGGTTTTGCTACTTTAGGCACTTCCAGGTAATCTAGGACGATGAAATTTGGCAAGCGTATCAGGGACCGGACCAGATTAAATTAGAAATAGTCGTTTTCCCGATTTGACCATCTGGGGGGGAGTGGGGGGCCGGTTAATTCGCAAAAAATAGAAAAAATGAAGTATTTTTAACTTATCAGCGGGTGATTGGATCCTAATGAAATTTGATGTTTGGAATGATATTGTGTCTCAGAGCTCTTATTTTAAATCCCGACCGGATCTGATGACATTGGGGGGAGTTGGAGGGGGAAAACCTAAAGTCCCGGTTTTGCTACTTTAGGCACTTCCAGGTAAGCTAGGACGATGAAATTTGGCAAGCGTATCAGGGACCCGACCAGATTAAATTAGAAATAGTCGTTTTCCCGATTTGACCATCTGGGGGGGGGGGTGGGGGCCGGTTAATTCGGAAAAAATAGAAAAAATGAAGTATTTTTAACTTATGAGCGGGTGATTGGATCTTAATGAAATTTGATGTTTGGAATGATATTGTGTCTCAGAGCTCTTATTTTAAATCCCGGCTGGGTCTGATGACATTGGGGGGAGTAGGAGGGGGAAACCTAAAATCTTGGAAAACACTTAGAGTGGAGGGATTCGGGATGAAACTTGATGGAAAAAATAAGCGCAAGTCCCAGATACATGATTGACATAATCGGAACTAATTTGCTCTCTTTGGGGTAGTTGGGGGGGGGGGGGTAATTCTTAAAAATTAGAAAAATGAGGTATTTTCAACTTACGAACGGGTGATCGAATCTCAATGAAATTTGATGTTTAGAAGGATATCGTCTCTTAGAGCTCTTATTTTAAATCCCGACCGGATCTGGTGATGGGGGTGGGGAGTTGGGAGGGGGAAACCTAAAACTTGGAAAACACTTAGAGTGGAGGGATCGGGATGAAACATGGTGGGAAAAATAAACACAAGTCCTAGATAGATGATTGACATAAACGGAACGGATCCGCTCTCTTTTGGGTAGTTGGGGGGGGGGGTATTTCTGAAAAATAAAAAAAATGAGGTAAAAATTTTTAACTTACGAACGGGTGATCGGATCTCAATGAAATTTGATATTTAGAAGGATATCGTGGCTCAGAGCTCTTATTTTAAACCCGACCGGATCTGGTGACATTGGGGGGGGGGGAGTTGGGAGGGAGAAACATAAAAATTGGAAAACACTTAGAGTGGAGGGATCGGGATGAAACTTAGTGGAAAAAAAACACGAGTCCTAGATACATGATTGACATAACCAGAACGGATCCGCTCTCTTTGGGGTAGTTGGGGGGGGGGGGTTAATTCTGAAAAATTAGAAAAAATGAGGTATTTTTAACTTACGAACGGTTGATTGGATCTCCATGAAATTTGATTTTTAGAAGATATCGTGTCTCCAAGCTCTTATTTTAAATCTTGACCGGATCTGGTGACATTGGGGGAAGTTTGGGGTGGGGAAACCTAAAAGGATGGGAAACGCTTAGATTGGAGGGATTGGGATGAAACTTGGTTGGAAAAATAAGCAGAAGTCTTGCATACGTGATTTACATAATTGGAACGGATCCGCTCGATTGCGGGGGGGGGGGGGGTAATTCTGAAAAATAAGAAAAATGACGTATTTTTAACTTACGAAGGAGTGATCGGATCTTCATGAAACTTCATATTTAGAAGGACCTCGTAACTCCGATATTTTATTTTAAATCTCAACCGGATCAAGCGTAATTGGGGGGGGGGCAGTTGGGGGGACCGGAAATTTTAGAAAATACTTAAAGCGGTGAGATCAGGATGAAACTGGATGGGAAGAATAGAAACCTGTCTAAGATACGTGACTGACGTAACTGGACCGGATCTGCTCTCTTTGGTGGAATTGGGGGGGGGGGGGTGTAATATTGAAAATTGAGGTATTTGTAACTTACGAAAGGGTGACCAGATCTTAATGAAATTTGATATTTAGAAAGATCTTGTGCTTTAAAGCTCTAATTTCAAATTCCGACCAGATCCTGTGACATTCGGGGGAGTTGAAGGGGGGAATTCTTGGAAAACATGAAAATTGGAGTATTTATATCTTACGAATAGATGATCGGATCGTAATGAAATTTGATTTTTAGAAGGAATTCATGTCTCAGAGCTCTTATTTCAAATCCCGACCAGATCTTTTGACATTGTGGGGATTTGGAGGGGGAAATCTTGGAAAAACACTTGGAGTGTAGGAATCGGGATGAAGCTTGGTGGATAGAATAAACAAATGTCCTTGATACGTGATTGAAAGAATCGTACTGGATTCGCTCTCTTTGGGGGAGTTGGGGGGAGGGGGTTCAGTGATTTGGCGAGTTCGGTGCTTCTGGACGTGCTAGGGCAATGAAAATTGGTAGGCGTATCAGGGAGCTGCACAATTTGACTTGATAAAGTTGTTTTCCCAGATTCGACCATCTGGGGGGCAAAAGGGAGAGGAAAAATTAGAAAAAATTAGGTATTTATAACTTATGAGTGGGTGATCGGATCTTAATGAATTTTGATATTTAGAAGGACTTTGTGACTCAGAGCTCTTATTTTAAATCTTGACCGGCATTAAGCCTCTTATTTTCCTTTTTAAATCAATCTATTGATTCATAGAATTTTGTTAGAGCTCATACCATATGGTCTCTTGGCTCTTAGCTCTTCTCGCCTCGTCACAAGTGCCATATGAGCTCTTAGCTCTTGTTATTAACTAAAACTGACCACGAATTTTTAGCGTGTATCATCAGAGGACACAGGGGGAACCATGGTCCCTACAATCCACCTTCACACTGTCAACTTTTAAGTAGAAGGTTGGGCATACTGCTTTTGTTTGGATCAAGTACGTGCAAGGATTTTCAATTTGCATGATTGCAGGGTAAAAATATATATTTGGCCTCTCCAACATCTCCCCCTACAACTAATTTTGTAGACATATGACTTTGGAGAAAGATAGGCGTTTCTTCCTTGGTTTAGACCAGAATCATGCAGTGATTTGCAAAATGTGATAGAAAGTACAAAAGCATGCAAGTGATTTCTCTAACATCAGCTCACCACTAGCTTATCAGCAGAAAGGTAGGCAGGTATTTTTTTCCATTTATCGGCCTGTACTTATAAGGTAAGTTTGTTTGGCAAATACAGTATGTTTTGACTTTATTGATCAACTGCATTTTACTATACTGTTACGGAAAAATCCATTGAACAAATGGGTCGGATTTTCAGGGGTCTGCACAACTTCCGAATCCCACATACCTTACCCACAAATATACTCGTGCTTGTTTTAAATTCGGCAGACAGGACACTATTACCTTTACGGTGTAGGTAGTAGCAGACGTCAAAGTTTCATAGTCGAAACGTTGTTTCTCTATCGCGGTGAGTGACCTTTAAGTTAGAATTGTAAAGCCCTTTCGTTCTTAAGGGAGAAGGTTTAGATGTACCTACTAGGTGATTACTTACTAATTGATATACCTAATACCTACTAAGTGATTACAAGTTTGTAGTCTAGATTTCACGAGAAAAGAAATTCGTTTCCATCTCTATCAAAGAGAGAGAATTCAATTAAAGCTTGCTCATCTTCAGAGGGGTTGCGTATTTTTACTAATTGGCCTACCGACTATTGGTTTCTGATACATTGCGAGTAGGAATCTTTGGGTTTACGGTACTTGTATGATGAACACCCTATCGTTCAAGTTGTTCATTCGTTGACGCGTTATAGAACCGGTTTTTTCGTTAGTTTCCATCAGCTTAGCGCAGACAAGACAAATACATGGAAAATATATAATTTGGGCTATATATTTGCACTTTAGAGGGGGGGGGGGTAAATTATTTGGACAGTGCGAAGTTAGAAAACAATTCTTACTACATCATATGCAAAATTATTGCGCCTAACATATTAGGCATGCAGACCCTAATGGAGCACAATGACGTAATTTCACATTTATTAGTAGGCTAATGTGCGCCTATGGCAAGCTTGATGATGAGTACAGAGCTACATCCTTCTTACCATTAAACAAATCGAAAACAAATAATATTAATATATACGGAGGAAAATTTAACCTAGTCTTGGCTAGTAGAAAATATGTTTCTAAACTAATCCACGTAAGGGATTTAGTTGTGACTAGCAAAATAGCTTCTATAGCGACTACAAAGTAGCTTAAAGCGTGGTTATGTTTTCAGCGTAACAAGAGTGATTGGGTAGCAGGTTATAAGAAATAAAATTAATTTTATGCAATAACAGCGCATTTTTAGACTGTCTTCAAGGAATTTGTCATCATATTTTCACGTTGCCCAGGTAACGAGAACCTAGTTTCTTTTTTTCAGTTGGGTCACAAACACCAAGGTTATTATCCAGGTCATCTATAAGTTGGTATTAACTAAACTCAAGCTACAATTTAATACTGATTAATCCAACCAAAATATGTCTTATACACTGTCATTTTTGTGTCTGTGTGTGTCGTATTAAGGCTCCCTCTAGATTGCCTATATCTAATTTGGCGACAAGGATCGACAATATTTTTAGTAATGTTAGTTTCAAAGCTTTATCAGTCATTATAAATAAGGTTTTGGGTTATTTTGCCATTTCTTCATGTTTTACACTCACGATATCACAAAAAAATAATTAATAGTTTCTCGTTGTAAAACTATAAATGAATATGAACGAAAGAACAAAACGGTTTAGTTTTTAGGTTTAATGTTTTGAAATGCATCAGGCGATAGAATTACCTTATTGATCAACTGAATTACAAACCAACTGACAATATTTATTGCACTTAAAACTTGTTCAGTACAGAGTAATTTAAACTTTAGCGTAAAGTGCGGAAGCCTCAGTGGTTTCTAGGTCAGTAGCAAGGATATTTCTTCTTCTTTTGTCAATGATTATAAAAAAGGTTATTTTTGAAAATTCCAGAAAATAAGTTGGGATGTGAATGAAGATGCAAAAACAAAATGTTAAAAATCTATCAGGAGTGCTTCATAAAAAGCATGACTGCCGCTCGATTGCATACTTCGGCAATATATAATATAACTAGTCTATTTAACATAGGCTGTGGTATTGATGATAATTTGAAAGCCCTTTTCTATCCATACGTTTGAAATCATTGAAAAGTCCCTTAAAATGAAGTAGTTTCCAGTGACAAATTCCCCTTTTGGAGCGTGCTTCGCGACATTATTTTGTTTCCTTTGACCTACTTAATGTAATAAGAAAGGAAAATCCTTTAAATCCTTTTTTTTTAAGTGTTTGATCATTTGTCTTTTCTTTATATTGTATTGTAGCGTGCTCCTCATTTTTTGAGGGAAATAAAGAAAATTAATAAGTAATAAATAAATTTAACAAATTTAAAAAAACAAGTGTTTTTTTTTCACACATAACGAAAGAGTTACGTTAAAGCTGAAAGTAAATAAAGATTAATTTTAGTATTATATTCAATGTTATTTAAACTACAAGGGGGCTATCACACCTCTTAGAATTTCATTTTATAGATTAAGATTCACCACTTTATCGTTGTAATTTGATTTTACAAATTCAGTTTTTGGTAAAAATTACCTTTGCCAGAATGAGAGGGGAACTGTGTACCCTCAACACACCTATCGCAAACTTAATCCAAAACCCATGTTAAAACATGTCTCTAAAACAAGGGAGGGAACGAGATTAATTCACCCTACCCTCAGTGTCTATCTAAATTATCTTTTATTCAAGTTTGAATTTCTGTACCTTGAACTCCATTTTTTGGGGTTTCGGTCCCTCATCTCTTCATAGCATTTGTCTCTTCAAAATATAATAATGTATGTGTATTTCATGATATATATATATATATATATACATACACACACACACACATATATATATATATATATGTATATATATATATATATATATATATATATATATATATATATATATATATATATATATATATATATATATATATATACACCCCTCCCCCTGAAAACTGTCAATAAAATTTTTCCTAAATGAATTGAAACTCACTTCCGTAAATTCCTAGGCCCGGGGATCCCTCATGTACATACATTTTTTTTTCGCTTGGCTGGAAATTTACATATCAAAGACATTGGGCCAGGAGTATGGCAATTTGCACAAAAAAAGTAAAAAAAAAAGTTTCACCTGAAAAAGGGGCCTTAAGAAGGGCCGATAGGCTGTTTTTTATGAACGGCTCGAAACTTAAAACCTTAAGTTCGTTGCCAAGTGGAGTTAAAAGTTGAAAGACTGGCTATGGGGCACGGGTTCCATAGCTATGTGGCATGGATAGTATTAGAAATTAATATCTTCTAGTTTTTGTAACCTTAGCATTATAGTGCAGCATTTACTGCAAGTTTTCACTGGGTGACAATCAAATTTTTACATAACACACTTCCTCTTAATTTGAAGTTCTAACCTCGAACTTTACTATAATTAAAAACTTCAATTTTCTCATTAAATAAGCTCATGATAATTTTCTGAAAGCTTTTTGTGCCTAAAATTAGAATTGCCCACTAGTGGCTTCGCTGGAAAGGCCCGATTAAGGATCTTGATCAAACTAACTAATTTGCAAGCACAAGCTCAGTTCCCAGCACATATTTGATTACGCCAATTGCCAATTACTGGATACGGATTTTCGACGTGTTGCTGAGACACTAAAACAATGAAAATAAAATTCAAAAATTTTCTTTTGCATAAATTTTCGAAATTCTGAACTTACTGAAACGTACGCAGAGTGGAGGTTTTTTTCAATCTCCTCGATTTCTAGGTTTTTACGATTTCCTACAAATCGCCTATTTTCCCTGAACCTAGGACCGATTCGAACTCTCGGTACAAAAATGAATTGGTACGTACGTGCCTACCAAAGAAATTACAACTGTCTACTGTGTTAGTCTGACTAATGTCAAAGAAAGATATAAAAACGCAACGTCATACTTAAATTAACTAGCCATTTATGAACAATAGATTAAAGGATTTCGTAAAATGCGATGAGGACTTAAAGTCAGTAGACCATGTAAAAGCTGAACCCTTTTCTAAAATGTTTCTGCTCTACACAGCCGACAAGATATACTACTAATAGTTAAACCACGTGCCCTTAATAGTAATTATTTTTGCCGAGGCTAATTCCTTTCTCGCTTGCGCTAAGTTTGCGTGTCAGAATCCCATGAATTGCATTGGTTCATAGTCCTTCCATAAAGAGCATAGTGTACACCGGGCCATCTTATCTAAATTACAATGCACATACATTTTATGTACGATTTGTTGTCAGAAAATTCTGCTTTGTCTTTTCTGTTAATGGAATATTGTTTCTAAAGTATTAGCTCAAATCTCAGACTAAACTGCTGGGTAGATCTCTCAAGGACTGGAATTCAATAATTGTTAGGGTCTAGAGATAGCAGAAGGCTAGTATTATCATAGACCGGGTGCTTTCGGTCAAATCAAGCTATGTGCGAATAGAAAAAGTTACCTTTATGACAAGAAGATTTAACCACGCTTTTGTTGAATTGTTTTTTTTTTTTTTACATTTTCCTGGAAAGGTTGAAACCTACAAAAACTTCATTTTTCTTTCAACTTTCTTTACTGTCTATAACAATTTCAATCTGAAAGCCAGTTTGTGCTATTTTGAAAATTTCTTGTTTTAAGGTTGTGATGTTACCCATCTTGGATTTATTTTTTAAGTTTTCCAAACTAATCAAATGAAAATAGTTTTCTTACAGACTCAAGGACATTTGCGAATGTACATTTTACAAAAATAAAGGCGCTAGGGCCGTCATTGGTATAGAATATTTCATGTTTGAATGCCAGTTTTACAGAAAAATCTTTTTAAGAAATAGAAAAAGAATAAACAGGTCATGTCTTTCCCTAAAATGAAATGTAATTTCACCTTTAGCTTTATTTGCTTTCAAATTCCTAAATCAGGTTTGTCTGACAAACCTAAGGTATGTCTTAAAGTTTTAAATTCACGGGTTTTGGCTGCGAAAGCTGAAAATTAATACTGGTGTGGAAACTAACCTTCCTAACCCCCAACACACATTCACAACCTTTGCAAATCAACACAGGCTAACCCATAGAAAATCTGTCTTTTTTCATAGGCAGCGCAATAGTGCTTGCTAAGTAAAGACCAAAATGGGCACAAAGTTTTTTTTATTTTATTTTTTTTTAGACCATGACACTTTGTAGCGAAGGAGTTGTCGTTGAAACTTAGAAGAGGGTTCATTCAATTGTAAATTTTTTTGTAGTCATAACTTAGCCCTTTTTAATAGTCATAAGTGACTGGAAAGCAACCCCCCTCCCACGCCCACCATTTCACTTAGCACGTCCAATCAAAATTTTGAGACAGCCATTTTGTTCAATACAGATAAAAATGGCTCATTCGGAAATTATGTTGAGGATGACAATCCCCCCTCCCTCAGGGCAAGGGTTGTAAGTTAGGCCCTGGGGACATATAAGGTTTATGTCTTTTTAAACATATAAGGTTTAAGAAAGAGTGGTTGTATAAGCTTCGGAGGGGGCTCATTGGAATGGTAGTCGGAAGTTCTGGTGCTCTTTTTAAGATTCAAAGTGATCGGAGGGCGGATACTCCCTCCTACACACATCGTATTTTCCCGAAATGCATATGATAGAAATTCTGAGATAGCCATTTGTTGTTATAGAAATTTCGAAAAAGGCTCATTCGATTGGAAACTAAAAGGACTAATGTCCTTTTCAATAGTCAAAAGTGATTTTAGGACCAAAAGGCCCACCCACCCATGAATTCCTAAAACAGATCTAATTAAAATTTTGAAATCGCCATTTTGTTCAGCGTAGTTGAAAGGTCTGGAATTTACGTTTTTGAGGATGACATCCCTCCCCCAGCCCTCAGCGCAAGGGTAGTGGTTTATGTCCTGAGGGTATATAACATTTTATGGAAAGGGTGGTCGTCTAGACTTTGGAGGGGACTCACTGGATTGGAAATCATATATTCTAGTGCCTTTTTTAAGAGTCAAAGTGATCGGGGGCTGACAACTCCCACATCATATTTTCCACAAACGCATCCGATAAAATTTTGAGATAGCGATTTGTTCAAAAACAGTCCGAAAATCATATAAAAAGGCCTTTGGGGTTGACAGTATCCCCCAGATTCTGGGGGTAAGGGTTGTAAATTATGCTCCAGGGGCAGATAAGGCTTTTGTGGAAGGGCTAGTCGTGTGAACTTTAGATGAGGCTCATTTTATTAGAAATGTATAGTTCTAGTTCTCTTTTAAGAGTCAAACATAATGGAGAGCAGCTAGCCTCCTCCCTGACATCCTCTTTTCGCGAAACGACTTCAATTGAGAGATAGCCATTTTGTTACCAATAGTCCAAAACTCATACAACAATGTCTTTAGGGTGGACACAATCCCCCCGAATCCATGGGCCAGGGTTGTAAGTTATACTTCGGGGCATATAAGGTTTTATTGAACGGATGGTTGCATAAACTTTGGATTGTGTGGAGTTCATTTGATTGGAAGTCGGAAGTTTTAGTGCCCTTTTTAAGAGTTAAAAGTCAATGGAGGGCAATCATCCAAGCTTTTCATTCATCAAAATACATCCGATCGAAATTTTAAAAGAACTAGTTTGCTCAGCATTGTTGAAAGTCCAGTAACTGTTTCTTTGGGGGTGTCAACCTCCCCACACTCCTCAGGACAAGGGCTGTAATTTAGGCAAGTCGCTCATTGTTTACGCATAGTATATGCTATTGAAAATGGTATGCATGTTTGAACTCCACTTTCCAAGAAGACGGATGGCATTCAGGTGAGGCTTTCAGAGGATACTGAGGGGAGCATTGAACTAAGTAAAAACACGTTATTATGTATACAGATTGTCATAAGGATGTAACACAAGAATAACTGAGTGTATTAATTTGGAAAATTCAGGAAATGAAAAGGGATATGATCAGAAAGGCAATATTTGGATACTACCAATACCACTACAAGTAATACCCCTACTACTACCACACTACTCCATTTAGTGTATTGAGGGGAAATTTGAACTAAATCAAAAGACGCTACGTACATGCACATTGTCAAAATAACGTATCTCAAGAATTAACTTGGGTATTAGGTTAGAACTTTCAAAGGATGCTTGAAGGGGAAGATCATCTCACCAAAAGACAATATGTGCACACTACTGATAATTCGGCTGTTACTGCTACATTTGCTAATGCTGCTACTGCTACTTCTATTGCAACCACTTGTAAGGCTAAAAGCATGAGATGAAAATTTCAAAAAGGATATGAACACATAGGTTATCAAAAGGACATACCATCTATGTTATAGCAATGACCAATTGTATTAAGATGAAACTTTCAGGACTTGATAAGAGAGATTTTCAACTGACCATAAGGCAATATGTTAATAATACTGCGCCTACTATTACAACTATGCCTAAGGGTATGAAAGTGAAAAGTAAATCACTATCAATAAATAAATGACACTCAAAACGAACAGAAATTACAATAAATAACCGATTCAAACTCAAAACGAGCAAAAATTAGCACGAGTTTGTTAGCAAAAATTAGCTAACAACCCTCATGCCTTCTAAAAACCGAAGACATAGTTTGCTCTTTACTGAAAACAAAATACGTCTTAATTTTTTCACTTATTTTACTTTCATAAATAAAAAAAAATTAAATTTTAAGGAATAAATATTAGTATATGCCAATTAAATTGACAATCCATGGTCCTTTTTTTTAGTAAAGCGCAGAGTATGTTCTGGCCTTGAGAAGGCATGGGGGTTGCCAGCCCTATTCATGCTAATTTTTGCTCGTTTTGAGTTTGACTCAGCTATTTATTGTAATTTCTGTTCGTTTTGAGTTTCACTTATTTATTGATAGTGATTTGTGGTAGTTTTGCGCTTGGAAGATTATTGGACTTTATTTCTGCTCTTGTTTGGCTTAATGGAGCACTGTAATCTTCTTTGAAAAAATTATTTTGTGGAAAAAGTTTTTTTTTATTAATTTAAACCAAGAGGCTGAGTTACTAGAGTTAAGGGGCCAGATTTTGTATCGCTGAGACACATGTAAACGCTTCTGAAATAACGACGGTTGTGGAGTTATACCCTGTTTTGCTAAAATGATGGAGTTGAAAACTCAGATCTGTTGCGGGGAGGTTCTAAAAATATTCTTTAGTTCAAATCTTTTATTTAAAATAAATAAAAAGAATAACTAAAATTACTGATAATCATTTGCAAAAAGGCCATGGAAGAAGTCGTCGTAAATTTTTTGGAGAGGCTTCATTCAACAGGAAATTGAAAGTTCTAGGGCTATTTTCACGGGTCAAAGGCTGCTAAAAGACAGCCAGCACTCCTCCTACACCTTTCTTTGCTGCCAGACCCCCCTAAACCTCCAAAAACTACAACCAAAGTTTTGAGAGTGCAATATTGTTCAAAATAGTCGAAAACAAATATCATTTGTTAAAAAGTAATTAATTTTTTTTAGGGGGAGGGCAGGGAAGGGGTCTGCGGAGTGTTGTATATAGTGATTTTTGGGACTCTTAAGTGTTGTTATTTTTTGTTGAGAGAGGGGGGTTGATTATTGTTTTGTTTATTTAAATTAGAGAGATTGATTTGAAGTTTGAGTTGATTATGGCTATGTTGTGATTTGTAATGGAATATTGTAGTGGAATGTAGACGTTACTGCCGTACGTCTACAAAACTGTTAAGTTTTTCTTAGTGCGGCAGCATTTTCTAAAACATGTGTTTTGGTTTTGCAGGTGAAAGAAAATTAAACAAATACAAAAATAAAAAATCCAATAACTATGTCTCCATGAATATCTTGAGGGGGATGCTGAACTAAATAAAAAGACACTATGTGAAGTATCTGCAATATTTCAGAAATGGCTTATTCGGTTGAAAGGTACTCAGTTGAAACCTTGAGGGAATATTTAACCGAGGATCAATTAGATTTTAGACGTTTATTTGGGAGTGGGGGACCAAAAAGGAAAAATCAAGGGCAATAAATTTTGGAGACAAATGTGATTGAATTTGTTCCTAATTGGGTTGCATCGATTCCTAATGGTCTATTTTTGTTTTCTAGGCAAATATCAAAAGCCTTTTAATAAATAAGCTAAAAAGATATTTATTTTAACAAATAAGCTATTAAAGTTGAATATAATTATAACAAGGTTTTTATAGTAAAATCATCGATGAAATATTCGTCTCCATTCAAGAATGTAACAGGATGGGCGTCAGGATGGCTTCACCCCTATAGAAGGTAAAAAATTATACAGATTTTCAATCCATTTCTTTGAATAAAATTCCTCTTTCCCATCCATAAAAAAAAATTCTATTATAAGACTAATATTAAAATTTGTTGCTAAATTATGTCACAATGTAAATATCAAGCCAAAATTTTAATTCTTAATCAGAAAAACAAACAAAATTTTACAAGTGTTCCTTTATTAACCAATACAAAAATTTTCAATTAAAAACGAACAGAAACAATTACATTTTTTTCTAAAAATGAAATTTCTGAATAAAAGTGATGAGCTTCATTAAACAATAAGAGGAGCAGAAATAAAGTCAAAGAATAATTAACGGAAATCAGTATAAATGAATAAATGAGACCCAAAACGAACAGATATAACAATAAGTTAGGTTTTGGTCAAACCTAAAAAAGAAGAAATCCTCACAAACAAAAGTGGTACTAAGACTCCCCCTAAGCCTTCTAAAGGTCAGAGTATCATTTAAGCTTTACTAAAAGCAAATATATCTTAAACATGATCTCTTTTGTAATGCTAATATATCCAAAATTGCTAACACTTTTAGGAATGAATAACATTATAAAATGAATAGTTAACCTAATTTTATTAGTTCTTTTCGGTAATCTTGATTAATATGTGGATTCTCTTTCTTTTTTGTTGTTGTTGTTGCGAATGTTTTCACAAGTCAAAATGACACTGTTGGAAGTATAATTTGCTATCTGTAAAGCACAAATGATGCCATAACCTTTGGAAGGCTTAAGGGGCATTAGTCCTACTTCTGTTTGTGGTAATTTATGTTCCTTTTAGGTTTGAGTTCATTGATTATTGAAATTAATAAAAAAATTTCCCAAAAAATAAGTTTTCCAAAGAAAAATAAAGAACCTCATTAATCCAAACAAGAGCAAAAATAAAATAAAATAATCTACCAAGCGTAAAACTGCCACAAGTCAGCATCGATAAATAAATGAAACCCAAAACGAACAGAAATTACAATAAATAACCGAGTCAAACTAAAAAAGAGCAGAAATTAACACGAGTAGGGCTCAAAACCCTACGCCTTCCCAAGGCCAGAATGTAATATGCACTTTACTGAAAAAAATACAAATGAATGTGCATTGTCAGTTTAATATACACATACTGATATTTATTAATCAAAATTTTAATCATATTTGATTTATCAAAGTTATAAAAGTTAAAACATATAATTTTTTCCAAATGCGGAAGAAGTTCTACCTCAAACGGAATTTTGAGCTCTGAAATCAGATCAAAATTTTCATTTGTTTGATTAAGCAAACTGGAAAATAGACAAGACTGTGGTTCCTGTTCGTCTTTTTAGCAGATTTTTCTTATAGTTTAGAGTCAGACGACAGTACTTTTTTCAAATTATGGATTTTCCAGTGGGAATACATTTTACCCGCTTATTTAGTAAATTTTAGCCCCTTATTTTGCAAATTTATCTATGGATTGTCCCGAAAACTCGGCTATTAATAGTTCTTTGCTTGAAGTTCTTTCTGGGGTTATTTTGGTGATGGCACTTTGAACACTTAGGACCACGGGAAGACTGATTCGAAAGAAGTTTTCTATGTGTTTCTGAGTCTTTGAAGTTTTCCGAAGTTTTTGATTCTTTTGATAACAACTTACAGTTTTCGTTAGCGGTGAAAGATTACAAAAACATCTTTTTTCGGATGTTCTCATTTTAAAAAAGTTTACAGTCTTTAGTTTTACTTCGGGATGAGAAGGGCAGGATGGTCCCCTTTGGAAGCAAGAAGACATGAAGAAATGTGTATAGTGGAAAAAAGGAACCAGTCCTATCTATTTCTTGGGCTTTACTGGCGGCACTCATCTGCCACATGGTCGAAAACTAAGTTATAAGCGTTAGATAATTTAATAAAAACACAGAATTTTTTTTTATTTTTAAAATAGGATAAAATATGTTTTGTCTCGGTTGCTGATAGATCGTTTGCCCGGTAAATTGTACGATGGGAAAAGCCACCAACAGTTATGAGAAAGGCTATAAAAGCGCCTACGATCACTGGAAAAGCCAAACCCAAAAGTATAATCTAAAAATTTTTATTCTGCGATGCCAACCCTCTATGTTTTTTTGAATATCCTAATACCTCCGTTGTTTTTTCCTTTTTTTATGAGGTGGTTTTAGTTTCCAAAGAACATGGTCTTCCAAGATCTTGTAGTGAAGTTAAAAAAATTAAAAAGTTTATTCATAAGGATTTGAATTGGGACGGAAAAGACATTTTTATAAGCCCCGTTTGTTAAAATTAATTAAAAGAAGTACTGCAAAGGATTTATTGAACTTGGCTCATTTATCTTTTTTCCTTTTTTGTGAAAAAGTCGTTGAATCAGGCTATTAGAAAATTAGGGCTTGCTCAAGTACACATGCAAGATGTTTTCGGGAGGAGGGGGGGGTAAAATCAGTGTGCAGTATTCATTACTTATTGCATTAAAATGTGTATAGAATTTACTGATTATCTAAGAAGTTTTGAAAAATTCAGGAAAATTCAGGATTTCAAGGGAACACGGGGGAGGGAGTGGCATCAAACTCACTAAATGCGAATTTCACCTTACAACGAAACAGTTTTGCTATTATTTAACAATTCTGTTAATTAAAAAGCATTAGGATAACTATTGGGTTAATGATTAAATGTTTTGTTTCATTCAAAGAAGAAAATGTAATAGTTATTCACTAGTATAGCTATTACAGCTAATAACTTTTAATAGCTGTAGTTGTTAATCTATAATCATTTACATGATAAAAGAGATACATTTCTTCAAGAAATGGACGCAAGAATTTATATTGTTTATGAATTTATCGAATCTATTCTTCATATAAGTAGTTGCGAGGAACCACAGAAAAGCCAAGAAATACTGGCAAGTTTTATGCTGATGCATTATATATTAAATTCAATCTATGAAAGTTATTTCAAAATGCTTTGCCTACTAGTTGCTAACCTTCCTTGATTTGAACTCAAGAATACAATTTCTAACGGTCCTTTTGAATTTTGGCAGTGGTAATTCTAAAAAAAAGTTAAGTTGTAAAAATTAAAATACGGAGGTAGAAAAGAGTTAATGATTTCTTGGTTAGCTGGTGGCATAAGAATAACGAACATTAAGATAAAAAAAAAAAAAAAAAACTTGTTATTAGGGATACCAAAAATTATTTAGTATCAAAGCCTATACATTCTTAATATTTATGCAGACGATGAAAGAGGATACCTTGCTTTGGAACACCCGACAAAATCTTAGTTCTTGTAAACTAGAAATGATACTGAAAAACTGAGCGACCATTTTAAAAGACAAAAAACCCTAAATCAAAAGAAATTCTTCAATGCGTCACTTTTCTTTTATTGCGAATTTCTCACTGAAAAGAAGCTATTCCTACTCGCAGAAGAAGTTAGAATATTACTTATTTTAGATATTTCAAATACTTGCTTTCCCTTCCCACCTCGCATACATTATTGATAAGTTTGGTGCTACCAACGTTATTCGGTCGTTTGAGCTTCTTAATGCTAATTTAACAAGACATGTCATTGTGTCCCTAGGCTCAAACCATAATATTATTCGCGTGTCTTTGTCTGAGATAAAAGTTTTAAGTTATCAATGTGTCTCTCTATTTGTTTCTTCGATCTTTTTAGTGTAATTTACTCTACTTGTTTTGTTTAAAAGTGGGTTACAAATAAATTATTACCATTATTATATCCTGAAACGATACGAAAACGAATTATAATTTTCGGGATTAAAAAAGTGGAAGTACCTGATCTTAAGGTATGGAAATGCTGGCATTTGCGCCTTTGTTCTTTCCCAATGGACATACGCACTTTATGACGGAAAAATTCAAAGATTCTCTTGTTTTGAAACCTCAAATAGTAACGAACCTCAAACAATACCTCAAGCTTGGTCTTAAGGCATGGAAATGCTTGCATTTGTGCCTTTGTTCTACTTTCAGCAAACGGACATTACGCACTTTAAGACAAAAAATTCAAAAAACATTCTCTTGTTTTAAAAAGATTTGTTTAAAATAAACAAATCTTCTGCGAAAACTATATCAGCAAATTGAAAATATAGGCTTGCGAAAAAGTAAATCACTCACATGTCTTCCAGTCTCTTGGTTTGTGTGTACTTGTTTGCGTTTTTTTTTTCTACCTGCGCCAAGCAGAGAATACTTACGTTAAAGCGGAAGGATCAAAACATACTTAACCTCAAAACCTCAAGAACTTAAAATGAAAGAAAAGCGAAATTGCTACAAAATGTTCTTTGGCAAATGAAAAATTTTGGCTTATGCAAAAACAGATCACTTTTAGCTAGTTCGATCAGTTTATTTGCTTGTTAGTTTTGTCGGCGTATTAGCGACGTTATTCTGTAAATTGCCTTTAAAGATTACGCACTTAAAGACAAAAGGTTCCAAAACACTTAAGTCTCAGAAGCATGTTGAATGAAATATAACAAAAACTGCTACAAAATCTACATAATCTGTTATCTGATTTTGCAAAGGTTGATCACTCTTAGTCTGTTTACTTAGTTATTTTCGCGTATTATAGCTTGTTGCCGGAAGGGATCCTTTGGATCCCTTCCGGGATCCTTTGAGGGATCCGTAGATCCCTCATGAAATGAGGGATCTACTGGAACTCAGGTAAAGAGACTGAACTTGGAAGTCTTGCTTACGCCTAATATTCTTCAGCGTTAAGTAAAGTGTGTATCAGACGAAATGCATAAAATTTCATAGAAAGGAAAACACCGCATAAACTGTTTAGGAGAGGGGTGACCCCAGGGTGTGATTTAGTCCTGTCGTACCTTTGAAAAAAGAAAATTATTTAAGATCGGCTAAGATTCTACTTTTTTCTTGCAGCAGACATTGAGAAGTTGGTTTCCTGTATTTAACTATTATTCGGAAGTTGAAGTTTTAAGACATGTTCTTGTGCCCGAATTCAATCTGTACATTTATTTCTGAAAGCTAAATCAACCATTTTCTAAACTAACAAAAAACCGCTGTGCTAGAATTTTGTCCAAATGCTAATTGGTAATTTAAAATTAAATTTATTTTTTATGACTGTCGAAATCAGACAAATAAAAACAAACGAATTTTTTAATTCTAAGGAATATTCCCTTGGCATGGTTTGCTGAAAATACCCATTTAAAAAAAAGAAAAAAAAGAAAAATCAGTGGGTGAAATTCTAATTGATAGGCTTTCAGGGGTCTCATGGTAAAATTACAGGATTCTAAACAAATTAACTCTTGAAATCCTAAGTCCTGTTCACTTGATATGGTTTCCTGACAATTAATATTTTGAAATCAATAGAAGAAAAAATAAACTTCTAAAATTTTGGTTATTAGATTTCATAGAAAGGGCTAAGTGACTGCAACTCTCAGGAGTGGGTCCAGAGCATAGATTATGCCACAGGAGGGTCTTTGAAACATCAAACTGGAAACCTTGCCGCTGCAAAGTTCATTTTTAATGAACTTCGACAAATTTTATGTTATAAAGAGAAAGTTCCATTTTCCTAAATTATCATATAGCCCAAATGAGATAAAAAAAATGTATCGAGCCTCATATGATTGCTAATTCTGATTTATAAGGTTTTCAAACAATTCTAAAATGTGTCTTAAATTTGAACGAAAATCCTAATTTGGATAAATCTTACTAGAATCATTCGAATTCTGTTTCCGAAATCTTGAGTCAATGAAAAGTAGACACTCCGAGGACTTAGTTTGAGCTTTGGACCCGCCGGCGTGAATTGGAAGGGCAATGGGTTGGGGTCATGTTGTTTTACCACAAAGTTTTTCTGCTCCCCCTAAACTCTGAAAAATAATTTTTTTTTTTTTGGTATAAATACTGCATTGAATATTGAATTAGTATTATTATTTTTCTTTTAAGGCACCGATGTAAAACACATTTTCGCTCCCTACTATATTTTCGTGAATTGAGGCTACTGTTTCAACTCATTCCTGAAAGCATTGTTCTTCTGGCTGAAATACTTTCTAAGACAGCAACATAGCCATTAGCTAAAGTTTTATCAGTTTTAATAAGGAAACAGCACCTAGGCAAGAAGTTCTACAAATGTCTAACCTATATTTTGGTATCATATAATGGTAATCAGAATTTAAAATTTAGATGAGGAGTTAATTTTGCGTGATAATGGGTAGCATTTGAAAGTAGTAACTAACCTCTTTCCATTTCTTCTTCTTCGCTTTGTAGCATAAACGGTTCCCAGATGACTCATATCCCTGAACACTGGTAGGGGGTTGCACCAAAGGTCTAGTTCACATTCACACGACACACATAGAGATCACGCAAACCGGCCTCTCACGAGAGGGCTAAAATACATGCAAACTAGTAGTTTATTATCAAACTGTGCATGCTCTTTCGATGATCCTCTATCATGCAACTACAGAGATGCAGGAACCTAGCAAAGGTAACACCGGTACACCTGAGCGAAACATCAACATCCACCTTTGATAAATCGTTAATACAGTCCATAAAGGCGGAGCGAATCAGCCTCTACTCCTCCTTCAGCACCAATCAATATTTTACTTTCCAGCAGATTCCATGCAGGTGCATTTCTGGACAATTGGAATCATGGGTGAAAGGGAGGGACCTGAAAACTACACAAGAGACTTGTCTCAGTGCTTTTTTGTCTTCTAGGAATCACGGTAGGTTGTTTTTTGTTGATCAATTGACATGGAGACGGACAGGCAGTGGTTGCTCGTTCCCACAATAAGCAGATAAGGATAGCCAACGGAAATGTTTTAATGGTTAAAATACAATAGGCGTATTGTCAAAATTCAATTGAACTGTCCTCAAATTCCGCCTGTGTAATGTGAAACTAAAAATAATGATATCCTGGAAGATCTCAAGTTCTTGTCAATGACAACTTTACCCCGAAATTGTTTTTATTGCCTGTTCTTCAGGAACAAGTAACAATATTACCTATATATATATATATATATATATATATATATATATATATATATATATATATATATATATATATATATATATATATATATATATATATATATATATAAATATATATGTATATATATATGGCTGTATCCAGGGGAGTTAGGGTGTTTGAACCCCCCACCCACCCCCGAAATGTTTGTCTGACTCATAAAAACGTAACAAAAATGGATATAGACTAATTAGTATGCGTTTTTAGAGTCAAAATAAGATGAAAATATACTACATTAGAAACAGATTTGGGCTATATATTTGCACATTAAGGGGGGGGGGTGAAGTATAGCAGGTCTGCATGCAAAATGAGTTAGATACAATTATTCTACATATTATGAGGTAAGAATTGTTTTCTAACTTCAAACTGTTCAAATACTTTACCCCCCTTCCCTTAATGTGCAAATATATAGCCCTAACTATATGTTTTCCATCTATTCTATCACTTGTCTTTGTTTTGTCTTACGCTAAGCTGAAAGAAACTAACGAAAAAACCGGTTTTTTTCTCGAGTTTTAGACAGCGTATGCTTGAAAGAGTGGTGTGTGATACACAAGTACCATTTATATATATATATATATATATATATATATATATATATATATATATATATATATATATATATATATATATATATATATACATTTATGTATGTATTTTTCTCGAAAACGGCTCCATATTTTTTCGGTAGATTTGGTATCTTGGGACATTCTCGCTTTAAAAAAAAAGATCTAGATAGGTCAGAAGCCTGAGAAAATTGGTTTAGAGCCTTAATTTCATTTTTTGCAAATGATGTGATGTACTATATTAGTACATCATTTAAGTATTTCTTGTGACATCATATAAGCATTATCTTATACGATGCCATGCATAGAATTAATAAGATTGTTGAGTTTGCAACGCATGAGTCATTCATATAATATGTAGTGTCTGGGGAAGGCCCAAAAAACGAAAATTTGCAGTTGCAGTTACTATAAATGGTGATTCTTTGGAACCAACAGCTACAACTGAACTATCAAACGTGACAGGATGTGAAAATTGGCAACCTGGACCAATAATTGCGACAACACCAATACGGGCAGCTAAAGCAAATGCCACTGTTAAATTGTCTGAAGTAATCAGAATCCAAAAACGCGTCAAAAATGAAAATGAAGCGTAAAGATTCGGTGGTTAGAAGATATGGAAAAATGAAAATTAGAGCGTGTCAAAAATGAAAATAAAGAGCAAAGACACACGCGGTTGGAAGAACAGCGGTGGCGTGTCAAGAATGAAAATGAAGAGCAACGACACACGTAATTAAAAGACATGTGACAACGAGCATGTGAGCGAGTCAAAAATGAAAATAAAGAGCAAAGACAAACGTGGTTAGAAGACATGCAACACCGAACTTGTGAGCGACTAAATGAAAACCAACCTGGACAGCGAGAATCAAAACGTGCCAAAATAGAAAATGATAAAACAAATTGAAAATGATGGCCGTGATGGTTGGGTTTTGGATTTGACATGGATAAGGTCATCAATGCCTATCATACCTTTGAAAATCAAAACCTGGACCAGATAAATCATTAGAAGAAAAAAAAGTTTTTGTCCCAGCACCTAAAAGAAACGAACAGTCGGTGATATGTCTTTCATAATGACAAAAGACAAGCCAAGGCGAAAGAAGATGTTTTTGTCCCACCACCTTAACAACTGAAAGAAACAAAGGTGGTCACCAATGTCAATCATACCTTGGAAAATCAAAAACCTGGACAAGAAAAAACTTAATTTTACGTATGTACTACTTCTAATTAAAGGTCCATTTGGACGTCATAACATCAAGCATATGCTCAAATTGTCTACGCTTAGAAGACAAGCGACTGTGAGAATGAATGTATAGAAGCCTGTTGTGCGCCGAGCGTCGGGGCCTGGCGGTGCAGCCGCTGGGCTCCCGGGACTATATATATATATATATATATATATATATATATATATATATATATATATATATATATATATATATATATATATATATATATATAGCTGTATATAGCTGTTGTTGATATATATATATATATATATATATATATATATATATATATAGCTGTGGTTGTTATTGTTTAGTTGACGTTTGAGCGAATCAACCGCTCGAATAGGTGCCATCCTCTATTAAATATTCGGCTTTAAGTGGAGCCACGTCACTTTGAGTATCACACAGATATATATTTGGCACAGGCTTCGTCAACACTTAAAATATCATGGGGTTGTATAAGACGTTGTACAGAGTGTTCCTGTTTGAATTACTGACATTAGTCTGCATATCACATCCCTACCCTGCTATGGTCAGATAGGATATCTAGAAATATATAAAATAAAAGTCAAAAACTGCTAAAAAATTAAAAAAAAACAAAAAAAAAACAATAATTAAAAATTGTATAAATAAAATAAATTATGCATAAATTCAATATAAACACAAAAATTATAAAACATTATGCAGATTACAATTTCTTATACGCTTAGTCAATAAAGACATAGCCTTTCCATGGACCCACTTAGGAACTTTATTATTGCCTAGCTTCCCACCGTGTTTGACTAATATTCGGCATCCAGCCCTGGTAGATATTATGGCAACATTAGTTTATGGACTTCTTTTCACATATAAATAGGTTGGATACTTACGTCTGACGACCACTTTACCTCCTGGAAAGATCCTGAAAAGAACCAAACTTGGAAATCGCTTCTGCCTTTCGATCCAGTTTTACCCTTATGGTAGATACTATGCTTAAAACTCAGACCACAAAAAGATTTGAGTAGAACTTAACTTTTATTGCTCACCAAGTTTTTAGGAGACAGGACAGAGTATTCTGGTGGATTTCGTGATAGCATGAATTTGAAGATTCCCTCCTTTACCCAAAAAAGAGAGCTGAAAGTTGGTATGGACTCGTCGAAAAGGCGTAAATAGGACATTTATTCTTAATTCCTAACAAGTTTGGTGAATCCTAGGTCATAGGCTAACTATACCAAGGATGGGAAGAAAGGCCCCATCGAGTCAACTTTCGAGTCAATTTTCGAGTGCCGCTTAGCCTAAGCCTCAAGAACACATAAGAAAAAAATGCATTGGGAAGCTCGTTCTTTTTTCAAGATGAAAATTTTTGAATGCCAGTTCTTCACACACTTCTTTCCATATGTTAAGAAACCTCGCTTGCAAATTAATTACTCAGATATTACTCTTGAAGTTTTTGAAGGAAATTTAGCTGTTACTGCTCCTCAAAGAAAAAAGTCCTTAATGTCTTTAATACATACCACGATCTCGATAAACCAACCTACTAAGTGAATCATCATTATATTACTGTCTCTTTCCTTTGCAACCATTGCATCAACACATTTCTTTTTTATTACAGTAATAACAGTCTTTCTTCCGACTTTAACTGTTAGCTTGCTGCTACATTTTGAGGATGTGAACTGTAGCTATAGGCTTTATTAAGTCAATTTTCGGATCGTAAAAAGTAGAGCCTTGATTTCTTTGTTTTTTACGAACTCACTTGATGTCGTAAAAAGTAGCCTTGTTTTACTAATTGCCAGAATTTCACATGTAATTTTTTTTTATACTAAGTCTTAATTATAAGCAGTAGGATTTAGAAACGATCCCCATAACTACGCAAGAATTAAATAGACTAAGAAAGCGCAAGATTTTTAAAAGAAAAGTAAAGAGTAATTTTATTTTATGGAGATTAATTACATAAGTAATGAAGCATTTGTTAAACTTCACCGTGAAGAGTGGGGGGGTAATCGGGCCCGGTAGCTCTTTCATATACGATAATTTCCACTTTGGTTCTGTTTTAGCATCACTATTTTCTAATTAAAAAGCTATTTTTATTCAATAGTTTTCCATTTTGAAATATTATATTCAGGTTTCCCTAGGTATGAGGGCACTAGTCATTTCCTTACTCCCTGGTTTTTACTCTAAAGTTTAGCTTTAGATTTAAAACTTTAAAAGTTTGACGCTAAAGTTTACGCTAAGAATGTACTTATCACTAAGAACCTGTATACCTTAAAATTGTTATGGGGAGGGGGATTTCTGAAATTTAAAAGCCAGACTTTTAAATGATCATTTTGAATTCCATTGGAGGAAAGAAGAGGGACTGGGCAGTTTCACCATTGTGACGTGAAATTTTTTTCTCAAAACGTCTGAAAAGTTGGACCTAGAAACGTACTTTCCAGGGCTTTACGTGCTTCCCCTGCCATCACCACAAAGATTATTTGATATGCCCCGAATAGTATGAATGCAGCCATATAATAGTGTTCATAACTTAATCAGGCCTCAAATGAATTAACTCAGGTAATGGTTAAAATAATTATCCATAACTATCGTTCGGCTTTTAAGGATTACAAGCATGTTGTGAGAGGGGCCTATAAAACAATGAGAACGTACAAATAGTATTTTCGGAAATCTAAATTGATTAAGTACCTTAGAATTTTCACTTCATAGAATTTTAGCTATATTCAAGAAAAAACTGCTGTTTTGCGACATAACATAGTAGAAATCAGGACATTCCTGCTGTGCGATCTCATTACTACTGAAAAAAAGCGCTACAATTTTCAATCTTTGTTTAAATGAGCGCGATCCTGGTTCTAGACTAGTTTTCCTTTATAAATAGAAAGAACAAGGAAATGTGTAAGTGACCAACCTTCTTGGTGAAAAATACAAATTCTATATTTGTCTAGGAAGGAGTTTGAAACCAAGGCTACAGGGCGTGAAGATGCATCTAAGTCTGAATGAAAAAACAAACAAGATTTTTTCAACTGAAAATGAGGAGCAACATTAAAACTTAAAACGAACAAAAATAATTACAAATATGAGGGGGATTGCCCCCTCTTCAATACCTAGCTCTGTAGGCTAAAGTTTGACTTTTTGTTTCAATTATTTAACAATGAATCATGAAACACAAGGGGCGTTTAATTAGAATAATAAGCTTTTACTTTTCAGTTGAAAAAAACTCATTTTTCTTATCTAATTTGTGATCTTTTTTAGATAATGCCGGGAAATCCAGCTCCTCCTCCATGGATAATCCCCCCTACAAAAGATTATTCTATGGTAAGATCTTCTCATGTAGCCCCCCTCCTCTCACCAGAAAATTGCCTCCAAAAAGTATCTGTATACTCCCAAATAGCCAATACTATCTGGGCAAAGGTTATACCTTGTATCCTTCCCCCAGGGTCTTTGGAAGGTCAGGTTATCCTCAAAGATATAAATTTTAGATCTTTTGACTATGCTCAACAAAATGACGATCTCAAAACATTGATCGGAAGACTTTGGGAGAAATCCAGTGTGGGAGGGGGCATAGCTACCCTCCAATATTTTTGGTCACTTAATAAGAGAACTTCTTATTTTCAATCAAATGAGTCCTCTCCCGATTTTCTAGGATAACTGGTTCAGTATGATCACCACTAAAAAAATAAAAAAATAAATAAACAAGCATCTGTGATTTTGCTTCTGGCCAAAAAAAAATGCATAACCCCAAATTTTTGTATACAGGAGCTGGAAACCCTGATAGTAAGTTGTCTGATGTGCTGAATCTGACGGTGTGATTTTCATTAAGATTAATTGATGTTTTAGGGGCGTTTTCCACTCTTTTAGAAAATTGAGCAAATTTTCACCGGCTCTTAACTTTGATGGGTAACATAAAATCTGATGAACTTTCTATATTCTGAATAATCATCAAAATTTATTTCTTTTGATGTATCGATTTTTACCATGACTCTGTTTCTTAGAGTTTCAGTTACTATTGAGCCGTATCACTCCTTACTTATAGTTCGTTATCACGAACCGTTTGATAGTGCAATTTTTAACCAGTATTTTACCCCATACTGAGACATATTGTATCTTTTTCCAAAATTATACTGACTTTTTTTTAGCTAATAACTGGAAGAGTGACTCTAAATGAATAACCTGAAGAGTTTTGTACATTTGGAATGAATGTAAAAGTAGGTTCTTCTGATTTTTTTTACTTAAAAAAAGCTTTTTTTTCAGGAACATTTTTCAAATAAACAGAAAAAGTAATTTTAAAACCTAAAAAGAGCAGAAATAAAGTCATATGATAATTAAAAATCAAACCGAAATTACTACGAATGAATAACTGAACCAAACTACCAACATAAATTAAAACGGAGAATCAATTTGAAGTTAAAAGCGAAGGAAACTGTTTTGTATTTGACAAAACATTAAAAATAGGTAATAAAAAAGGCTAGTTAAGACTAACGGAAAAGAAACAAAAATGTCTGTTCAAATGATTATATTTGTGATTTTCAATCTAATTTACTTTTTTTTTCAATTGTGTGCAATACTCTATAGCTATTAGTTTTATTTGGTAGTTGGTATATAGTTTATTGGTTCATAGTTTAAGGGCTGCATTTATGTTTAAAGATGAATAATGTACTATATACTGGTATTAAAACCGTTTTTGAACTCTTCGGGCCAAAATGCCTGCATTCAGCACTTTCCTGTGGTGCGACCTCTTTTGTTACTTGGAAGAGAATCTCTCTTGGAATGAACACTTATAATAATCCACAACTACTAGTTCGACCGGATGACTCAGATGAGGAAAAAAGTAACGGTCTTGCTTGACAATCCTTTTCTAGAAACACGAGAATTTCATATTTTGTAGGTACTGGCCCTAGGGCTCTCAACCATGGTGATTTTGGTTGCATAATTTCCATCGAGATCGCACCTTGTTGTTATGGGTGTTTAATTTCTATTTCTAAAGTGACATAATATCGCCAATGATAATAGCTTTCATTAAGTAACTTTAGAATTTAAACATTTTGCAATATTTAGAATTGGCATAAATAATAGATTTTGTTGTTGCATTTATTTTGCTAAAGCTACATTTTGTATTGAGAAGGGTCAATACAGACAATTGTTTCAATTTTCAAACAGTTCATGGTAACAAACTGTAAGTAAGGAGAGACACGGCTCAACCGAAACTCTAAGAGATTGAATTTTGGTACCAATAGATACATGAGAAAATAAGATTTTTATGCTGATTTTAAATATATCAGTTTCATCAAGTTTGGTTCTGTTCATCAAGACTTACGAGCCTGAGAAAATTTGCCTTATTTTCGAAAAAAGGGGGAACCCCCCTAAAAATCTTATATAATCTTAATAAAAATCACACCATCAGATTCAACGTATCATAGAATCCTTCTATTAACTTTCAAGCTCCTATCTGCAAAAATGCGGACTTCTGTATTTTTTGCCAGAAGAAAGATCACGGATGCGTGTTTCTTTTTTTTTTTTGTTTTTTTTTTCCCAATGGGTGATCATATTGACCCAGTGGTCCTTTAATGTTGCAAGAGGACTCATTCAAACGGAAATTAAAAGTTCTACTTTCCTTTTTCAGTGACCGAAAAATTGGAGGGCAACTAAACCCCCTCCAATGCTCATTTTTTCCCCAAGTCACCGGATCAAAATTTTAAGATAGCCATTTCGTTCAGCATATTCAAAAAATATAATAGCTATACCTTTGAGGACGAATTAATCCCCCACAGCCTCCGGGGGAGGACTTCAAGTTCTAGGCTTTGCCAGTTGTTTACATATAGGTTATTAGAAAGTATAAAGACGTTTTCAGGGGGGGGTTTCTTTCTTGTGGGGTGGGGGAGGGGGTTGTGGGGAGATGGTTTTCAGATGAAAAAAATAAGTTTTTTCGAGGGTTCGCACCCTCGTCAATACCTCGCTCTTTACTCTAAAGTTGTTTTCTTTTAGTATTTTCAGAACAGCTATTTAATCTAATTAAACGGCCTTTGTGATTCAGGGATCATTCTTAAAGAATCAGAACGAAATTCGAATTTTAGCGTGAAGAACGAGGTATTGACGAGGGGGCGAACCCCCTCATATATGTAATAATTTCTATTCGTTTTAAGTTTTAATGTTGCTCCTTGCTTTTAGCTGAAAAAACTTGTTTTTTTTTATTTTAAATCTATTGACAAGGTTCACTCTTCACTTATTATTTCTTAGTACGAACTCTCTGATTCAAATCTATATTAATTGTGAGAGAGGCTACTACTCCCTCCTTAAATGCTTGTTGTTGTTTTCTTTTTTTTACACCGATTCGTATGAAATTCTTCGAGAGTGATAATCATCCCAAAAAAGGTACACGCCTCCAAAAATTTAATAAGAAGGGGGTACTGAATTACTAAAAATTTCAGACCGTTGTTTTAGGATTTTCAAGAGGGATTATTCGAAAAAGCTTTATATAGAGATGTCCCTTCTGGACAAAAACGAACAAACATGCGTTATCGTCCTTCTCTGGATAGATAACAAATTACATAGTTAATAGACAATGGTTTTAGGGTTCTTGTACAGGTTGAATTTTACTGTGTAATTATTATCAACATTACACCCTGTTTGGGAGAAGATCGCGGCTGTATAGAGGTTTTAGAGTTCTTATACAGGTGTACTTTTATTGTATGGTTCTCATAAAGATCACACCCCTTTTCTAACATTACTTAAAACTTCGTTTCTTCACAGCTTTTAATAATGACTTTAGAATTAATAAACCATGTATATGAGAATAAACATAAAAAGTAAAATATGTGGTTGCATGTATTGCAATCAAAACTTCATGAGGTTCTTACTGACAAGGATTACTATTTACTTACACTTATAACTACAAACTTTTTCATCCAAGATTCTCAGAGTTGCAGGTGAATATACATTTAAGTTTAATATTGTCTTTACATTGCACCAAAAAACGACAATTATCTTTCACAGAGTTCACCCCTCTAAAAGTTTCTCAGGAGGAGGGAAGGGCTAAAATATTAAAAATCGAATTCAGTGTCATCATTCCCATGGTTTTCAAAGAGATTTTTGCGGGAAAACATTTTATAGGAATGCTCCATGTGGGAGTAGGATGGAATATCCCATCCCTGAGAAACAAGAAGTCATTTAAAAATGTAAAAAAAAAACGGGAGACGAGAAATATTTGGATTTAAATCTTTTTTTTTTAACTGAGTTTTTGGTGGCCATTTATACCATTGAGAAATTTCCTAGTCACGATATTTGCTTGATCAGGCCCTAAGTTTCTAACAGCCTGATTCGACGATGATCTCTTCCATTATGTGCAAGCAAGCAAATGAATGCAATTTTTTATGTTTAACGCTTAAAATAGTTGTGGAAGCACTTATGGATTAACACCTATATTACAGACTTAGTCCGAAATACTCCTCGGAATGAAGGGGGATTAAAAATGAAAGATTTACCCTTCCTTCCTTCTATATTTATCTGAAGGCTCATTGAAAGTTAGAAAATTAGGGCATAAAGAAGCAATTTTCGAAGCTTCAGACACCCCACCCACACAAAGATACACTGGCCCCTCCTGCATAATATTTGATGCGCAATCGTGGAGCACTGTACATAATTTTGTCAAGTTTTAGAGGATTCAACTTATTTTAATGAAGCTTTAAAGTAATTGTCTAAATTAACCGTTTATTTTGTATTTACTTACTGTATTTTAGGAAAGAATGTGCCATGGTGCGGCATTACGGGCTATGAAACTGGGAAGGACAATATATGTTTTTTCGATAGTTCCAAATCAACTGGTTACCCAAAGAAGGCGCTGCAGTGAGTTGTTAGTAGTAGTAGCAGTAGTCGTAGTAGAATAATCACACAATAGCATTATGGATCTCTTTGGGCAAAAGTGGTCTATTCTCAGCTACAAAATGACATAAAATTCGAATCTACTGTGGTCCAATCTGTTTAGCTACTTAAACACTTTAACTTTAATTTTCGGTCACATAAGCCTTTTTTCTGTATTCTAAGATCACTGGTTTGATACGGTCACCACTGGTGAAAAAAAAACCAAATAAACAGGCATCTGTTATCACGTCTTTAAAAAATTCGAAAGTTTGCCTCTTTTAAATAGGGACTTGAAACCTACAAGGTAACGCTCTATGATATGTTGACTTTGATTGTGTAAATTTAATAATCATCAATACCCTTTTTTGGGGGTGTATTTCCCTTTTTTGAAATTTACGCACATTTTTTCAGGCTCATGGCTTTTGGTGGTTAAATTTAAACCTAATGAATCTCACATATTCAGAATAACAATAAAAACATTTTTTTATGCAGGCCTATGTATTGTTATCATAATTCCTTCTTGTAAAGTTTTGGTCAAAATAATTTAGCTGAAAGCATTCTTGAGAATTAGTTTCTGCTCGTTTTTTAAGACACGCAGTTCTTTATTATAAGTAAATTGTAAAGCTTTTTTAGCTTTTCTGCTCAAGAACTAAAACATTGGAAAGCAATTTAAATTTTAATCAATGGTCCGACCAGTTGTAGCTTATGCAATAACTATTTAGCAATATTTTTACCTTAAAATACAAGCGGATGGGAATGGTCCTTTCAATCATAAAAGTTGAAAAGCTGCATAATCATGCCTTCTATAGGGCTGAAGCAATTCAGACCTTCATCCTCTAGAGAACCTTGAGTGTAGATGTATCTTAATCAACCATCTTTTATTTTTCGTTTTCTGTTTTGTTGCAACTCCTTTGATGGGAATTCGAATCTTAAGCGTCTTTTTATCCTAGATTATAACAAAAATTCTAAATCCCTCTAACTCCTCTTGGTCTGGGCCCATTTAAAATAATCAATGAGTCCTAGCCAATAAAAAAAAAAGTCTTGTCTGATCGAAAAAAATACCTTTAAGTCCATTTTCTATGAACCAAGTTTGTTTTTTAAGCCTTTTTATGCGTTCTGGTCTCCGCAATTCATGTTATGGATATATGTTTCAGGCTGAATGAAAAAAATTACCCCCTTTTCCGGTCCATTTTTTAATGAACTGATTGTTTTTTCAGTTTTTTTTTTTTTTTTTTTTTTTTTTTTTTTTTTTTTTTTTTTTTTTTTTTTTTTTTTTTTTTTTTTTGGTTGAAGTCCTCTTGCCCCAATTACATAAGGACAAAAGTTTAAGCTGAGCAAAGAAGTAAACTTTCCAACCACTTTTGGGCTCTATTAGTAGGAGGACGAGTGTCCCAAACTAAAATTTACTCAAACATTGGGTTACCTTGACATTTGGATTAACTAAAATAGTTTTCAAGCCCTGGGATTTACAACAGTCGATTTCAAGCTTCCTTAGCTCATTTTTCGAAGATCAGACATCCAGTCTAATTTCTATTGCATTACGGTCCTCTTTTCTTTATAACTTATAAATGTAATTTTTAAGTCGATCGGGGAAAACAAATTTGGGTCTTTGTTGGTCTTTGTTTTTGAAAAACCAATTTTATTATATTTTTTGTGTGCACTGAGATCCTTTGGCCCCAAAACTTAGCAATATAAGCATCAGATACATCCGAATAAAACTTTTTGAGTCTCAATCTCTTGGGGTTCATTCCCCCAACCTAACTTTGTGTGCATTGTGGATTCCTTTTTGCCTGAAAGTATTCCTAGAACTTCCAAACTGATCGGAAAATAAAGTTTTTCGTCTATTTTCAGGTGGCTCTTCCGCCACTGAAAAATGTGTTTCAACATTTTTGTTTCAATGGCCAGGGACCTACGGATATAGTTTTAAAGTCGGTTTGGAAATTAGCTTTTGGTCCTTATTGATGCTATTTGTAATCGAAGCCGTACTTTTTGTGCGGTTGAACTCGGTACCTACGGATTGCAGGCTCAAGCAGTTCGGGAAAAAGTTTGTTTGCCCTTTTATAGAGAGGTAATGTCACAAACCTATTTTTTTGTGAATTAGGATACTTAAAATTTCAAATTGTAAAAATTTGGGCCAAGGGAAATTTCATCTACTTGAGGCATGGACTCGCAAGATAGGGTCCCAAAACGGGCCGTTTTCTTGATTGACGTACAAATTATGTCCTTCACTGATGCACAAGGAAAGTCGAAAAAAAATTGGGTTTCTCCAAAAAAGGGTCCCGAAAAGGGACAATTATTGAACCCAAAATAGGCAAAAATTATTTTCCAAATCAGCTTAAAAATTACATCCATAAGTTCCTGGTTCTAAGCAAATCTCATACACAAAAAGAATTTAGTTTGGGGCACCGGCCTCCAAAAACTGGTGCCAAAGAATTTTTCTTTCATTAGCTTGAAACTTGCATCTGAAAGTACCTGGGTCAAGGGGACGGTAATTCGCCGAAAGTAAAGTTTTTCCTGGAAGACTTGAAACTTACAACCGTTAGTCCTCGGCCAAGTGGACCCTAATGAACAACACAAATTTAGCTTTTGGGTACGGCCTCCTCAATATCACAGCCCAAAAGATTTTCTCCTGCTATGCTTGAAACTCTCAAGGATAGCTACTTAGCCTAATGAGACCATGCATATTATTTAGAAGGGGAGGGAATTAGTGGTCAAGAAGCGGGATAAAATCGCTGCTATCTATGATATTTTGAAATCTGTAGCCTTAGGTCACCAGGTCATAATTCAAAACAATTTTATTAACATAATCAAAGCTCAATGTGACTAAAAGTCGCACTAAAACTGGAAAAGTGTTCGAATATAAATATATATATATATATATATATATATATATATATATATATATATATATATATATATATATATATATATATATATATATATATATATATTGTTTTCAAAGTTCTGATTCTTTAAGTTTCTTACTGTGGAAAAGAAAAGTTACTCCATATTTACTGTTCTGTCCCATGAAGGGTTTTCGGAAACCAGATTAAGATGGCAGTCGAGGAATACTTTGACTTAGAAAAAAAAGTCTACATCCCTAGCGAGTCCCAAATTATATGCGTTGCTGGACAAAGTTATCTACCAGTGAGGGCAATAAGGAATAGTAGGTTATATGCAATTTTTCTATTAGCCATGAGTGCACTCTGACATAAATTGGCCATAAATGGGTAATTACCTACAGATGTATTCGGTTGACCGGAACTAGGCCTTATAGTGATATCCCCTTAAACATGTCCGGCTTTAGAGCAGAAGATTTACGAACTCAGCATCAAGCAATAGCAGCTGGAGTTTTGTACCCTTCATGGGGCTTTAACAACTACAATTAACTGACTAGTTTTCTGGTCGAAGAAATTTTTTTATATGTATTTTTTCTTATCATGTACGGTGTGATCACAGCGCGTATATTAATGTTTCCGAAACAATGAGGAATGAGTTTTAATGCCAAGATTGGACTATATTTCCATCTATATATCTATTTACAACAGAAGTCATAGTAGTGGAAATAGTCGTAGCATTCTTAGTAGTTTAAGTCTTGATAGGGGTCATAGTAGCCGCAGCAGTCGCAATAGTTGTAGTAATAATAGTAGTGACAGTCCCCGTTGTAAGACCTGTAGCAGTTATCGCAAAAGCAACCGTAGTAGCTGTCCTTGTAGTGTTACGCGTAGTAGGAGTAGTCATGGTAGAAGAACTAGCAAAAGGATTACCACAAGTAAAAAAAGTTGTGGTATGAGTAATGTCGGAACGAATAGTCTTGTATGAGTCTTCACGGTTTGTGTAGAAGTTGTAGTTGTATTAACAGTAGCAGTGGTAGTAGTCTTGATATGACAAACAGTGACCGCTGTCATATCAGTAGTAGTCATAATTGAGGAAGTCTTGGTAGTAGTTGTAGCAGCAGTCGTCGTCAAGGATGTCATGGTAGCTGTCCTAGTGACAGTCTATAACGGAAACTGTCACTGCTTTCAAGAATATTGGGAATAATATGACACGTATTAAAACTTAAACTACTAGGAATGCTATGACTGTATCGACTACAACGACTGCTCTGACTAATGGATTGATAGTTGCGTAATATATATATGTATATATGTATATATATATATATATATATATATATATATATATATATATATATATATATATATATATATATATATATATATATATATATATATATATATATATATATATATATATATATATATATATATATATATATATATATATATATATATATATATATATATATATATATATATATAGTGTCTTTTGGCATACCTCCCTATTGAACTGTGTAGAGGTTAAAGTTCCATAGGTGGTTATAGTGCCAAAATGTTTTTGTAGATCAGAGACATACATTTTATACCTCCTTCCCATCCTCTTAATGCAAAAGGTGAACAATTCTTCCCCATCTCCCGTTTTTCCCCAACAGTACTCTTTGGTCACACCTCCAAACCCAAGTTTTTTCATATTTCGCTGCTCCTTACCTTAAATCAAAATTTGAGGCCCACTTAAACCTAGTCTAAGAATCTCTGAAAGCTCTAAACACAACCAAATCCCTTGTTAAACACACCAATCCCCTTGATTATTTTTTGGAAGTCCTATTTAAAACCCTTAGCTATTCCTGAGATATTATAGAGACACAATTTTGGCAACTAGGATACACGGTGTCTTTCTTTGTAGTTTGACTCCCCCACCCCCAACGTTGACTGAGAATTTCAGCTTAAGAAACTTAGCTGTTCCTGAGATGTTGAAAATACCCCATTTTTACAACCCGGATGCATATAGCGTCTTTGGATTCATTCCCTTACCCCACAAACAATCCCTGAAAGTTTCAACTTAATATCCCTTGCCGAGATTAAGAAATTGCAGATGTACCATTTTCATATCCTAGATTAGTGTCTCTTGATTTAGTTCAATATACCCCTAAGCATTTCCTGGAGGTTTCAACTCAGTACCTTGATATATTGCAGATGCATTATCTTGATAACCTGGATGCACATTGTGTCTTATGGTTTAGTTCGCCATCCCCCTCAGTATTCCCTAAAATTTTCAACGTAATATCCTTAGCCGTTCCTGGAATCTTCTAGATATGCCATTTTGACAGTATCCCCTTAACATTCCCTGGAAGTTTTAATTTAGTATCCTGTGATGTTCCTGAGATTGAAACATTGTAGATACGCAATTTTGACAACCTGGATGCACACAGTGTCTTTCAATTTAGTTTAACATCTCCGTCAAAATTCCCAGACAGTTTTAACTCAATACCTTCAGCTGTTCCTGATATATTGCAGATACACTGTGGATGACATAATGTCTTTTGATTCGCGAGATATTTCAGATGACATAGCCTCTTTTGGGTCGGGAAATATTCTAGATATGGTATTTTGGCAAGCTAGCTGCACATTGTGTCTTTTCCCCCTCAATATTCATCGTTCATCGTCCCCCTCATCGTCCCCCTCAATATTCTCTGAGACTCTCAACTTAATGCCCTTAGCCACTCTTGGAATATTGCATACACGTTCTTTGGACAACCTGGATACACATAGCGTTGTGTGATTATGATCTGATTATGGTTGCCCTAGTAGGGGCAATTGAAGCTGATCCAGGAATGGTAAGTATTATTTAGGTTAATCTTAATTATAATGGTTTATTGCGAAATAAATTTACAGAAATTTTGGAAGATAGTTTAGTTCCAAACCACCCTCAAATTTGGGGTCACGTCATTCTCGGAGTCATATCTATCGGGCCCTTTTGAATATTTTATACAGAATGGTTGTCTCAAACCTTGATCGGATGTATCTGGTAATTATGGGGCGAATAGAAAAAGAGACAAGAGAGGGGGGGCTGTCTGCCCTCCAATACCTTTTGACTCTTAAAAAGGGCATTGTAACTTTAAATTTCAAATCCAATTAGCCCCCTCCTAAGTTCTTACGACCACTCCTTCCATATAAAGTGGTCTTTGGATAGTAATAACAAAGAAATTATACATTGAAAGCTTATGGCTCTTTAGTATAGACAATTGCACTATCAAATATATCACGAGCACTATCAAATTGGCTGTTCCTGCCGTTATGTGCCAAAAAACAACAACTTTTCCCTAAATATACCAAGACTTCTATTGAGCGATAAATCTGAGATACCCGATTAATATTAAACTAATATTAATTTGTAGGCTATCTATAACTTTAATAATTTCCAGCGTAAAAACACCACGCGACAGCGGCTATTTTCACCAGTATGGAAATCTAAAAGGAACAGAAATAAACTATGCACAAGAGACATTGCAGGGATCCAACCCCTCTTTTGCAAGATTTTGAGACAATACAAACATTGATAACATATCCTCTTAAAGCACAATTTTAAGCTTATTGATCAAAGAGAGCGGGGGATTGAAGGGTAGTAGCCTCTTTAACATATTGATAACTTATGCTAATTTTAGGTTTTGATGTAGCTCCTTAATTACGACTCCGTGACAATCCTTCGTAGGGAAAGTACGATTTTATTATTTTTTATTTTTATTTTTTTTTTAGCTAGTTGAACGGAGCTTGCATTTGAAGATTCTCAAAATTTTGAATTCGATGATGTAAACGTCGTCGGATTGCACTTTTTTAGAGGCGAATGTAGAACAAATGAATGTTATTCCCATGAAAAGCAAATTCTATGGATGCATTTGTTGTTATCAAATTTCTTTGTAAGAGTTTTGGGAACTAATGGCACATATTTTTCTTTACTAATAGTTCGTTGCATTAAACCGTTAGATATGCAGCCTATACAAAACAAAGAGTGATTATATACAACTATTTTAAGTTTCATTCAACTGAGTCGATTGATTTAAGGCTTCAATTATATACATACATGACTTTATAGCTGTCTATACAGCCTTTGTACCTATGGCACAAAGGCGGATCTAGAGAATAATATTTGGGGGGGGGGGGTGCAATGTATCAAGAGCGCCAATAATTGACCAAACTGAGAAGTTAATTTAAAAAAAGAAAAATGGGGTGCTAGAAAAATCTTAGGGGACCTCGGTCCCCCCAATTCCCTGGATCTGTTCCTTTTGCAGCATATGGATCTTTCTGTACATGGGAGGTGCTGCCTAAATCCTCTAGATGTGTATTTTACAGTCCAAATGCTTAAATGTTCGATGTAAAAAAAAAACTGTATAAACGATCCAAATACTTCAGAATTACAATTTACAACTGTTCTTTTGATTATACTAAGTTTTAAGTTGTTGTTACTGTATATGCATTATCTTATCTAGCCAAAAAAAAAAAAAAAATGCCTCGCATTTCCATAACCCTAAAAGGGAGAAGTAATGGGGTCTTTAGCCAGGAACAGTTTTTTTACTTACTTCAAATGAAGTAAAATTAAGTAGATGAAATGATGTAATGTAGATGTGATTTGGTAATTTAAAAAAATTAAACGAATAAGTTATGAGCTTTTTTGTTTTTAGTTTCAAACAGTTCTTGTTAACGAACTGTATTAAGGAGCGACCCGGCTCAATAGTAACCAAAACTCTAAAAAATGGAATTTTGATATCAATAGCTATATCAAAAGAATCGCATTTTAATGCTGATTTTAAATATATATATGTTTAATCAAGTTTAGTCTTACCCATCAAAAGTTACGAGCCTCAGAAAATTTGCCTCATTTCAGAAAATAGGGGGAAACAATCCCTAAATGTCATAGAATCTTAACAAAAATCACACCATCAGATTCAGCGTATCAGAGAACCCTATTATAGTATTTTCAAGCTCCTATCTACAAAAATGTGGAATTTTGTATTTTTTGCTAGAAGGCAGATCACGGATGCGTGTTTATTTGTTTGTTTTTTGGTTTTTTTTTCCCAGGGGTGATCGTATCGACCCAGTGGTCTTAGAATCTTTTGAGAGGGATCATTCTAACGGAAATGAAAAGTTCTAGTGCCCTTTTTAAGTGACCAAAAAATTGGAGGGCACCTAGGCCCCCTCCCACGCTAATTATTTTCCCAAAGTTACCAGATCAAAATTCTGAGACAGCCATTTTACTCAGCGTAGTCAAAACACCTTATAACTATGTCTTTGGGGGCGAATTACTCCCCCACAGTCCCCGTGGGAGGGGCCACAAGTTACAAACTTTGACCAGTGCTTACATATAGTAATGGTTATTTGGAAATGTATAGACGTTTTCAGGTTTTTTTTAGGTTGGGGGGGGGGGGGGGTTGAGAAGAGGAGGATATGTTGGGGGAGCTTTCTTTGGAGGAATTTGTCATGGGGGAAGAAAATTTCCGGGAAGGGAGCGCAGGATTTACTAGCATTATTTAAAAAAAAAAGAATGAAAAAATAAATATGAAAAAGTTTTTTTCAGCTGGAAGTAAGGAGCAGCATTAAAACTTAAAACGAACAGAAATTATTACCCATATGAGGAGCTCACCTCCTCCTAATACCTCGCTCTTTACGCTAAAGTATTTTTAGTAATTTCAATTATTTATTCAATGGCTTTTGTGATTCAGGGGTCATTCTTAAGAAATTGGGACAAAATTTAAGCTTTAGTGTAAAGAGCCAGGTACTGACGAGGGGTGAACCCCTTCATATACGTAATAAAAACATGAGAATAGAGAAGTTTGTTACGTAGGCTAATTTGTAAGTTACGTATATCTTTTACTAATAAAAACATTCGTAAAAAAAAATTAAAAGTTCTAGTTGCCTTTTTAAGTAACCAAAAAATTGGAGGGCAACTAGGCCTCCTCCCCCGCTTCTTTTTTCCTTAAAATAAGTCGATCAAAACGATGAGAAAGCCATTTAGCAAAAAAAAAATATGCAAGTTTCGTTTTAATTATTCATCGGCGGAGAGCCAAAATCAAAACATGCATTGATTCAAAAACGTTCAGAAGTTAAATATAAAAAACGAAGTTTTTTTAACGGAAAGTAAGGAGCGACACTAAAACTTAAAACGAACAGAAATTACTTCGTATATGAAAGGGGATGCTTCCTCATCAGCGCCCCGCTCTTTATGCTAAAGTTTTCTACTGTTTTAAAAAGCAGAGTAAAGAGAAAGAGTCAAACTTTAGCGTAAAGAGCGGGGCGTTGATGAGGAAGCATCCCCTTTCATATACGAAGTAATTTCTGTTCGTTTTAAGTTTTAGTGTCGCTCCTTACTTTCCGTTAAGAAAAACTTGTTTTTTTTTTATTTAATTACTATTAATACCCAATAAGCTATTTAAAAAATAATTTTGTTTCCTTTCTTTGTATTGCTAGTTTCATCTTACTGCACCATTAAAAGTATCCAAGAACTTCTAAATTCCCCGATGATATCTTAACGTAAGATGCATGACCTATCTGGGCCATAATGAACCATGTCCATCTTTTGATAAGCTTCCAATAGCTTGATATTGGTTGCGTGAATAGTGAATATTTCACGGCGTTTGATTGATCGATAACATGGAACCTAGGAACCTAGCAGGGAATCCATTAAAAGTGACGGGATCAATACCACCACTGCCGATTTGCGCTCACTAGAAGGTAGTAGCAGGTATATAGATAGCTATCGGATCTGTCAAAACATTACCAGGTTAAAAGGCAAACAATCAGAAGGATTTTCATCAATATGCATTTTGTTGACAACTTGGAAGCAATACTAAGAGCTACTAAAAAGAATAGACCAATTCAAATCGACATTGATTTTTTTCAAGTTTGTAAACCAAGGCGAAGGAGGCAACAATTTAAAATGAGTGGGGTCACATGATGTAGCGTCGACACATTGAAGAAATCATTAAAGATGATATTTTACTTTTGTTATACAATACGAATAGAATAAAGATCAACAGGAAATCTTACATAGAATTTTAAAAAATTAAGTCTTGTGGTGTAAAATTTTAATCTACTTCTAAGGTTCCATATCTGTATGGTGAAACATAGTACTAGCCATTAATTTAAACGCACGCCATTTAACGCTACTTTAATATGTCGTCTTTCGGTCCAATTACTTTGATTTTTTTTTTGACCGAACCACCCAAGTGGCTTTTTTTTATTTTCAGGTGAAACATGTTACCAACTTGAAGAAGCCAAATCTAAACAACTGTTAAAATTTCATCGATTCAGTGTTCCATAGCTAAGTTGAATCTAAAACCAATATAACTTTTCATTTGCATACATTTGCAATTGTTACGAAACACCACCAAAGATAGAAAGCGAAATCACTGTCTTATTCTTCCGTGTCGAAAGGTTCAATTAATTTACTTTTGTGATACCAACCCAGCACAGGAAAGGCAATGGGAGACCATGGAATCAAATGGGGAGAAAAAATCTCTTGGATTTAGATTATGCTAATGATTTTAGTGTCCTAGATCAAAATATGAACTAAAATTACTAAATGAATGATATTTTAGTGGTTTTACGAGTTCAGGGTGCTAGAATAGATTTGAAAATATATATCAAGAAGACTAAGTCACTAAGGCCACGAATAAGTGAAGATAAAAAGGTGACGTCGGATAACGAAAAGATTTATCAGATGGACAGCTTCACTTACCTTGGTAGCATTATTACTAAAGAATGTGAGAGCAGTGAAGATGTTAAAAGTAGAATAGGCACGGCTCAGGTTTTTTTTCACAGTTAAAAAAAAAAAAAAAAATAAGAATAGGAACGTAAGTGTGCAAGCCCAAATCAGAATATCGGAAGCTACGGTGATGACAGTGGTCAAATATGGCTTGGAAGCATGGGCGCTCCGAAAAGTGGACGAAGATTTGCTAGATGTTTTCCATAGAGATTGCCTTTGGATTGTTCTGGGTACCTGAATGACTGATCGTATTTCAAACAGTAGGCTGTACGAAAAGTGTGGTTCAATTCCGCTTTCTAGGGCCATAATGAGAGAAAGCTTGAGATGGTTAGGGCACGTTCTGCTGATGAAGGATGACATATTGCCAAAAATTGTCCTTTTCGACCAACCGTCTAGGGATAAACGAAAGCAGGTCCTCCGTGGATGGGGTGGGAGGATGTCATAAAAAATATTTAGAAGAAATGGGAGCTTCCTGGTAGGGGGTACAGAGGGAGCCTTTGAATAGATTGGGATTGAGGAGGAGCTTGCGAAGCTGTGTTTGCCTCAGGCGGTATGGTGCTGCGGTGATTTGTTAGTAGTAGTAGTAGTAGTAGTAGTAGTAGTAGTAGTGGTAGTATTAAATATTATAAACATTTTAATAGTAAATCCTAAATTATACTAAATTATGCAAGAGAAGAATGTGACATAAATTCTGCTAAATAAGACACAAAAATTTCCTGGGGTTCTGACCATAACTGAATTAAATTTTCAGATATGGAATACCATCGGGGGTTAAAATAGAATTAAAGGGGGCCGGAAATGTGCAAACTGTTGCCAAGATAGCTTGTTTTGTCACCCGTATTTTTTTCCCGATATTCTGTTATTTAGAAACAAGAATGACGGCCTTGGAGATGAAATCCTCATAAAAAAAAGGTCACCCAGAAATACCAAAATAGTGTCGAGGCCAGAAATGTGGTACTGGAACTTTCACAAATTGGAGCCGAGATCCAGGAGATTGTCACTGATAATTCCAAGAAATGTGTACGAGAATACTCAAATTGAATCCAAGATTGCAGGAAAAGTAGCAAGAATTCTCAGTAAAAAGAACAAAACAAAACGCAAACACATACAAAAAAGCTGTGTCGAGGATTACAAACATAACAACCTCTCCAATATCAATCCAAGTTGCTATAATGTTCTGTTGTATGCATGGATACTGAACCAAACCCCTCAGTCGCTTCCTGAATTGGGGATTGTTTTTTCGCGACAGCATTACGTTAAAAAATTTGACTTTCGGATTCAGAGTCAGCACATGTTTTTTTAGCCGGGTAATGAGAATAGTAATTTCTTTGAGGTCAAATCGCGTTACCTGTATGACAAATGCAGTTACATTTTTAACAATCTCGGTGACACGTCGTCTATTCTCAACTCCACTTTGTCCAGTTTTGAACTAAAAGAGAAACCATTATTATAGTTTATTTCGGAAATTGCGTACGTTATGGTTACATGATAGTATGTATTTATATCTCTCCTTCCAAATTACAAAATGAACAGCAAAACTATTTGGAGTGTATTTTTTATGAAACAAAATATACTTGAGCAAATGCAAATTTACATGAACAAAAAAAACACAAGTAGATCATTGAAAGATAAAAAAACGATTGAATTTAGTGAAATATTTAGCGTGCTATATATACTATCCTTGGATGTTGTTTGCTAAAGGAATAGTACGATAATTACGTTTAATTGCATTAATTAACACCTTTTAGATTAGAACTGATCTACGGTTTTCAACTGTTTTTACTAATATCGATTTTTTCTATTCCAAGAAAGAAATAAGGGTGTAACCTCTGCAGTTTTACAGAGTGTACGGACCTCCGGCTAGATTTATTTGGTGCTGCTGGAGTTTTTATTTTGTCGATCCACCTAATATTTGAATTATTATATAAAAAAAAACTAGTTTTTTAAACTGAAAGTAAGGAGCGACATTAAAACTTAAAACGAACAGAAATTACTCCGTATATGAAATGGGTTGTCCCCTCCGCAATCCCTCGCTCTTTATGCTAAAGCTTTTAATTGTTTTAAAAAGCAGAATTGTGGCAAAGAGTCAAACTTTAGCGTAAAGAGCGAGGGATTGCGGAGGGGACAACCCATTTCATATACGGAGTAATTTCTGTTCGTTTTAAGTTTTAATGTCGCTCCTTACTTTCAGTTTAAAAAACTAGTTTTTTTATATAATTTCAGAACGTTTTTGAATCAATGCATGTTTGATTTTGGCTCTCCAAACATAAATTATCAAAATGAAATTTGCATATTAATTCCTTTTTTGGATAAATGGCTTTCTCTTAGTTTTGATCAGACGATTTTGAGAAATAAGGGATGGGGAAGGAGGCCTAGTTGCCATGCAATTTTTCGGTTACATAAAAAGGCAACTATAAATTTTAATTTTTAACGAATTTTTTTATTAGTAAAAAATATACGTAACTTAAGAATTAACTTACATAACAAACTTTTATATTCATTAATTTTTATTATGTATATGAGGGGGTTTGTACCCTCGTTAATACCTCGTTCTTTACACTAGATCGTAAGTTTTGTCCTAATTCTTTAAGAATGACCCCTGAATCAGAAAGGCCGTAGAATAAATAGTTGAAATTACTAAAAATACTATAGCATAAAGAGCGAGGTATTTATCTCCTCCTAAATACCTCGCTCTTTATGCTAAAGTATTTTTAGAACCCCTCATATGCGTAATAATCTCTTTCCGTTTTAAGTTTCAATGCTACTCTTTGCTTTCAATTAAAAAAAAATCCATATTTATTTTTTCATTGTTTTTTTTATAGTAATTTTAGAAAAACCTGCGCCCTTTTCATTGAATTTCTGTTCCCCCATGACACATTTCTCCAAGGAAAGATCCTCCCACATAGCCCCCTCCCCTCAACCCCAGCCCCAAAACCAAAAAAAAATCCCCTGAAAACGACTGTACACTTCCCAATAACCATTATTATATGTAAACACTGGTCGAAGTTTGTAAATGGGAGCCCCTCCCCCAGGGACTCTGGGGGAGTAGTTCATTCCCAAAGACATAGTTATTATGGTTTTTGACTATGCGGAACAAAATGGCTATCTCAAAATTTTGATCTGTTGACTTTGGAGAAAAAATGAGCGTGGGAGGGGGCCTAGGTGCCCTCCAATTTTTTGGTCACTTAAAAAGGGCACTAGAACTTTTCATTTCCGTTAGAATGAGCCCTCTTGCGGCATTCTAGGACCACTTGGTCGATACGATGACCCCTGGGGAAAAGAAAAACAACAAAAACAAACAAACAAACAAATAAACAGGCACCCGTGATTTGTCTTCTGGCAAAAAATACGAAATTCCACATTTTTGTAGATAGAAGCTTGAAAATTTCGCTATAGGGTTCTCTGATACGCCGAATGCGATGGTGTGATTTTCGTTAAGATTCTGTGACTTTTAGGGGGTGCTTTCCCCTATTTTCTAAAATAAGGCAAATTTTTTCAGGCTCGTAACTTTTGATGACAAAGACTAAATTTGAGGAAACTTATATATTTAAAATCAGCATGAAAATCTGATTTTTTTTATTTATATTTTAGCATCAAAATTTTGTTTTCTAGAGTTTTGTTTACTATTGAGCCGGGTCGCTCCTTACACAGTTCGTTACCACGAACTGTTTGATAAGCACTATAATGTACTACATTTCAATTGCCTACTACATTTCAAACTGAAAAAAAAGTAATAGGTAATTTCTACTCTGGAAATCTACGACAATCATGCTTGCATACAGTAGAATAGTTTTAGGAGGGAGGGTGAAGTTTTTTTTTTTTTTTTAACGTGGTCATTAGTTTGTAGCTGGGTAATACTATTAGATATTTTCAAGAAAAAAATTGCGATTATCATACTAAATAGTATAAGCAAGAAACAATTCAATCCTAGCTCTGAAAAAAAGTTTTACAAAAATCAAATAATGTCGGATTCATCTCTGACATTATTATCCTAATAGACGTCGGAACTTATCTCTTTCAAAGCCTAAAATAAAATTGTGCTTTTCTTCAAGGTGACACGATTCTTGAAAAGTCACTGTTGGAAACCCAAAGTCAGATTCTTACTTTTACATAAAAATTTTCTTTTTTGTTAAAATTTTCGAAAATTTTGTGGGTACATGACGTTTCGCCGGAGGCATATTTATTGGATGTTCCGAATGTTTTGAGGAAAATGACTATCTGGAAACTTTGATTGAGTGTCTCGAGGGGTTACAGAGGATGGATATCCAAAAAGTATGCAGTAGGGGGACTTGTTACCCTAGAATCACTCATTGATCTCGGTAAAGGGCACTATAACTCAGCTGACATTCAAGGAACTCGCGTGAGTCAAACACAATTTCTAAATGTTGACGTTCATTGGCTCTGTCTTAAGGCAGGAAAGCTTGCAACCTGGGTTCTGGAACCTTTTCTTCTTGCATTTAAGTTGTAGTGCGTGAGAAGCATACAATGCAGTTGTTAGTTCAATTCTTTGGTGCATTACACATGTTTATTGTTTCAATTTAGATTTCTAGTTGAAGACAGGAATAAAGGCTAAATGAAACAAGGGCTTTGGCAGCAGAGCAAAAGGACTGTTTTATCTTTCTTCCCTTCTGATGTGTATAATAATTTTGGAATTTAACAATGAATTACGCAGCATATGGAACCATATTTTGCATTCCAGCGTGTAGATGAGGTTACAAGCTTTACACTTGAATTAATTAAAGCTGTTCCGGCTCTTGCTGAGGTACGAAAAATTTAGTAGTGAAATTTTTAATTATTGTTTCCCAGGGGCAATGCTGTTTACACTGAGAAGTTTGATGGACAGTTCAATCAGACTATCCCTAAAATTAGTGCTTTTGGTAACGCCCCCTTGCGCATCAAAACGTCTAAAGTCTGGCGGTCTTCTATTAAAGTTTCATATACAGTAAATCTACTTTTTACATTTAGCATCAGAAGTATGCTTTAGGCTTTAATCGTAATGTCATTCTTCCGATCAAAAGGTTTAGATGTAATAACTCTTAGTGGAAATTGGCTTCGCTTTTCCCGAGGGTGCAAACGAAGATGATTTTACTTTGGGTTTGACTTTTGGATTGCATTTCTTTATTTGTATTTTTTTACTATACTTTGTATTTAAATTTGTAAGACCAGACTGTTTCAGCGTAGTGGGGTGTTTAAGGAGATTCAAAATATTCTATATAAATAGTCAGCATATTGTAGCTGAATATACCGTACTTTTAGAATGAATTCCTTCTTAAATAGTGGTGAAAAGGGGAACACACATCCTCGCGTCCGACGCCAAAGTGATTTTAATTGTTGCTGAAGAAGAGGGAATGTAATTCTCCGGTATTAGTTCTATAATGTTTCCAAAGGGGCAGTTTCCATTTCGCTCCAAAACCATATTGAGAGATTTCAGGCTATTGTCGAAATTTCCACAAACTTATTTTTGTAATAAACTTATCATTAATAACACTAATAACAATTCCTGAATCTAATTTAAATGCCCATTCTCCCCCCCCTTGGCAATTTTTCTTCTAACATTTAAATTTACAGCTAGCGTGGGCTAGAGTTCGTTCCTCATTAGGTCTCCCATGACACTGCAACCATGATACAAATGCGTTTGTGTCTGTGTTAGAACTTTCAGAAAATAGAAAATTAAGAAGATTCCAAATGTAAACGAAACATATATCACTATCATTAAATAAGTGAAATCAAATACGAACAGAAATTACAAGTAAATATTCAAGTTAAACTTAAAACGAACAAAAACTGCACACAGACAGAAGTTGGGCTAATGCCCCCAATGACTTGTAAAGAGCAGAACTTCACTTGCACTTTAGTCAAAACTCTTCTTATTTGAAGCCACGTGTTTTTACTCGTCATAATAACAACAACAAAAAGATATAATTTCATCATATTAGCCAGGGTTACTGAAAAGATCTAATGGAAGGCAGATTTACAACCTAATATATATTTACATTTTTTTCTGAAGGTCTCAGTTATTTTGCATTTATTAAAGCTGTTAAAGACAAAATGTTTAAATGTATTTGTTTTTGATAAGTTTCAAATGACTTTCTGGTCTTTACAAGGCATAGGGGGGTTAGTCCTGCTGTTGTTTGCTGTAGTTTCTGTTTGTTCTAAGTTTAATACCATTATTTATGCTAATTTTCGTTTGTTTTCAGTTTTGTTTGTTTATTCATTCTTATTTATTTATGTTCGCTTACACTTGAGCTAATTTAAACAGTTTTTCCTTGAATGGAAGTCTGTTTGTTTTAAATTGGCATTTTTTTATTGGTTAATAAAAGGAATTTTTTTTAGAACGTCGTTTTAAATTGACATTTTCCTATTGGCTAATAAAAGCATTTGTGTGTGATTTTTCAGATTTCTTCTTAAGAATCAATATTTTGGCTTGCTTTTTATATATTGGACAAATTTTCATAACACCATGCCCTGAAATTTCCAAAATAAATCTAAGCTTTTCATGAGATGTTGTGAAAACTCCCTTTTGACAACCTGGATACAAAAAGTTTCTTCTGATTTAGTTTGACATCCACCTTAACCTTCTCTGAAATTGCACTTAATATCTTATTTTGTTATTGAGATACTACGTGTATTTGCCATTTTGACAACCTGAGTGCATTTAAATTCTTTTGATTCAGTTCAATAGTTAGTTATAGTAGTTGTACTAGTATGAGCACCAGTAGTCGTAGCGGTCGAAGTAATAGTAGCAGTCGTAGTCACAGTCGGAAACACAATAGTAGTAGCAGTCACATTTGCAAGCAATGGCAGTCGCAAGTAGTCACAAGCTGTCGTAGTTGCAGTCTCAAGTAGTTCCGTTCGAAGTCCTAAATAGTGCCACTCATATCCACAAGTAGTTGCAGTCGCAATGAGTCACAATAGCAAGTAGTCACAGTCGTAATAGCCATAGTCGCCATCGCAAATATTCGCTGTCAAAAGTATTCGCAGTCTTAAGTAGTTGTAGTCGCAAGTTATTGCAGACGTAGTCTGGTAGTTGCAGCTGTAGTTTAAGTAGTTGCAGTTGCAAGAAGTAGCAGTCACAGCTAGTCGCAGACACATGTAGTCAATTTTAGCAATTAGTTGCAATGGTAAACGCAAGTAGTCGAAGTCTGAGTAGCACACAGTCACAATCGCAGTCTAAGTTGCGGATGGTCACAGTTGCAAATGCACCGAATTGTAAGCAGTTGCAGTCGCAAGGAGTCACAGTTGCAAGTTGTCATAGTTACAAGTTGTCACAGTCACAATTATTCGCAGTTGCAGTCAAAAGTAGCCGCGGTCACATTTTTTTTTTGCATCCGCTGCTAGTTGTGGTCACAGTAGCAGTAGTTGTAGCAGTTGTAGTAGTAGTAATGTTAGTAGTGGCAGTAGTAGTAGTTTTATGCACAGAGTGTCTTTTGCTTAGCTCAAGACCCTTCTCGACATGCCATGAAAATCTAAACTTAATCATAGACAGCGCAACAGCGCTGCACACTTTGCATGGAAGGAGTTGTCGTAGAGACTTCAGAAGGGGCTCATTTGATTGCAAATTGACACTTCTAGTGTCCTTTTTGAGAGTCCAACTGATTAAATGGCAACCAGCCCCCCTTCCACGCACCTTTTCCCTCAACTTCATCGGATCCAAGTTTCAAGATAGCTGTTTTGTTCAGAATAGTGGAAAAATCTAATAACTATGCCTCTTGGAATGTAAACCTCCGCCCCACAGCCGTTGACGTAAGGGCTGTAAGCTATGGAATTTCCTCATTGTCTACATTTAGTATTTTTTATCGAAAAGTGGGTGTCGTTTAACCTTGGTGTCCAAACAAGCCGCTCTTTGCATACTGCTACTAATTATACTACTAAGACTATTGCAGCTACTGAAGCTAAGGGTATTAAGATGTAGATTCCAGGGAATGTTTAGGGGAATTTTGGACTAGATAAAAACCAACTGTGTAAATGCAAGCTGTCAAAAGCGATATGTCAGCAATAGTTTAGAGAATTACGTTGATACATTAAGGGTACGTTGAGGAGGACGTTGAACTAACCGAAAGGCACTATATGCATACTTCTATTACTACTGCCCTTACGGCTACCACTACTACTGAAGCTAATGGTATTAAACTGTAACTTTTAGGTTATGTTGAAGGGTGTGTTGGCTTATATCAAAACACATTGTAAATGCAGAGTGGTGTGCATGGTACCAAAAGGGCAAATAAATGATATCTTAGGAACAGCTTTGAGTATTAAGGCTGCTAAGCCTAAGGTTGTGGAGATTAAGGTGAAACTTTCATGTAATGTTGAGTTGTTGGCTTATAACAAAACACATTATAAATGCAGGGTGGTATGCATGGTGTCAAAAGGACAAATAAGTGATACCTTTAAACAGCTTAGAGTATTAAAGCTGCTAAGATTAAGGTTATGGAGATGATAATTATAGGGAATATCGGGAGGTAATTTGAATTAAATTCGAAATATACTATGCACATGTGGCTTATCAAAAGGGTGTATTAGGAATGTCCCAGCGACACCTTAGGGTATTAGGCTGAAATTTCCAGGGCTACCAATATTCCTACTACTTTTGCTACTACTTCTATTATTACTACTACTACTTTTACTGCTATTACTAAACTAAACAAAACAGCATTTAAACATGCAGTTAAACATGTAGTTTAACTGCATGAAGGTTCTCAAAATAGACCAGATTATCAAGACATCCAGGTGGGATAACTAAGGGCTGGAATATGTTATAAAGTTAAAACTTTCAGTGAAAGTTTATATTGCATTAGAACTTAATCAGAAGGCACTATGTGCATGCTGGTTGTAAACAAGACGTTTCAGCATTATCTTAAAAATGACTGAGGTATTAAATTGAAACTTTCGGGTCTATTACAGTAGGAATGGGGGCGATTCTCCTGAACTAACGCTTGAGGCTCTAAAGAATAAAATTCTTTAGAATAAGAACAAAATAAAGAATATATTCTAAAGTCCAACAGGCACAAAATTTGTATAACCGGTTTACCTAGCAACCAGATCCAGTCATGGACCTTCCCTAGCAACGGTATTGTCTATACTACAGAGGGTACATCTTTTTTGCATATTTCGATACGCATACTTACATGAGGGACTAGCAACCGGCCGTAGCAACCAGATCCAATATAAGGCTGGATTTTCAACGTATTTTATGCTATCAAGAAAGTAGAATACAAAGAGAGTTTAGCTTGAATATATCCTTTTCATCAAGTTTTTATTTGACAAGACATATTAGCAAAAAAATGAGTGATTTGTTTACACTATCGGAAGTTGATAGTGGAGCTAGCAGCAGCAATGATACAAAGACAAGAGTACCTAACCTAGCAGTAGAAATTACAAGACGTTTTAGACTATGCCTTGAATGGCATGAGATTTATGCGAGATATGTGATGTCATTAAGTAAATTCAAATTGAAAGAGCAGCTATGTTTTTGCAAAAAAATTAATTTAATGCATTTGCATTGACTCCAAGCTGCTTTGTATGCAGTAGTGAAATATATTGAGGACAATAAGTTGCATCAGTATGTGGAAAATGAGTGATATATTATTGTAATTATAAAATAAAAATGGTTCTAAGTCGAAAATATTTTTCTTGTTGGATATTTTTTAGTAGGCTACCGCTCCTCTCCTTAGGGAAATTCTCGAAGCAGGAAGAATCTTTGGATTTGGAGTTAGTCTGCAATCAGCTGTGGGAGTGTTAGGATTGAAAAATAGATGGATTTTATGAAACATAAAATTATGCGGAATCTTGTGATTATGGATAAATGTCTGAATCTAAATGATCGTCTCAAAAGTTATCACATTGGAAGTAAACTACTTTCCACACAGTTCATGTAAACACTCATACCGGAATTATCTTTAACATAGTGTGTAGGTACTTCCTTGCAGACTTGACTCATTTTGATTTTGTACACAGTACACCATCGGACCCGCACTTACACGATGGAATATCAAATCACTCCCCGTCTTTGATTTTAGCGATAGTAGTTAGTTTGGGGCTTGATGCTTCACTAGTGTCAGATAAATGGACTCGTCCCAATGGGTAAAGTCCATTCGAGAGCTAATGTACGTGCCATTTTCCAAACCATTTAATAAATTGTCACTTTGAATTTTTAACAGGAGTGAATCAGTGTCTCCATAATACACTTGAAGTTCCCCCTCTCTCAGGCATTGGAGCTTACACAAAGTGTAAGAGAATGAAAACATAAGTTTTTTGTAAATTTCAAAAATTGCGCTACCACCAGCAATGCATCTATTCAAAATAACCTTTCTCTTTTTCCTCTGTAAAAGGACCAAAATGGAGTCTAAGGTGGTGAATGATGTGAAGTTCGGATTGGCAATTATTCGAGCACATTCCTTTGGATTGGTTAAAACATCAGAACGACTCCTATTGCGCACACACTCGCACACTTTAAGAAGGTTGAATTTAAAGTGAGCTTAATGATTTTTTTTTAACCTTCGTTTTTGCTTCTGAACGTTTACTGACATAAGTGTCAACAAACAATTTCATGTATGAATTTTAATCAAATTTGAGGGGTCTATGAATCTTTGTAACCCTGAAACCATTGGCTATCATCCATCGTAAAAGAACATGATGAACAAAAATATTCTTTTTCGGATCAAAGTCGGAAATAAATTTTTGTTTTGAAGGAGTCAAGTGCATCATATACCGAAAAATGTTATTTGGACTCAAAGAGGCCATAGTCACCGCTCTGTTTATGCATGGAAAAACAAAATCCTTTACCGAGTCATGACGTTCCAAAGGTATTTCACCATCAATTTCAAAAAACCATCCGTGTGGTCCATTCTCCTGAACGGTGGCAATGTCGGGGAAATTTGGAGTACAAGCACTGTCAAGCGATTTGTAATTACCATATGGCAAAGAGAAGTGACACAATGTCGATGGATAAAGGGAATTCATCAGACAATTCGAGGTAACAAACTGTAATAAGGAGCGACCCGGCTCAATAGTAACCGAAACTCTAAGAAAACAGAATTTTGATACCAATATATACATCAAAAGAATCTCATTTTTATACTGAGTATTAGAGAACACTATTGTAGAAGTTTCAAGCTCCTGTTTCCAAATGAAGAATTTTGAATTTTTCAACTGAAAAAAGATCACGGATGCGTGTTTATTTGTTTTTTCTTTTGTTTTTTCTCCAGGAGTGATTGTATCGACTCAGTAGTCCTAGAGTGTCATAAAAGGGCCCATTCTAACGGAAATTAAAATTTCTAAGTCTGTTTTTAAATTACTAAGAAACTGGAAGGCAACTAGGCCTCCTCCCACGGTTTTTTCCCAAATTCACCTGATCTAAAATCTTTAGATAGCCATTTTGTTGAGCCTAATCGAAAACCAAATAAATCTGTCTTTTAGAACGACTTAATTCCACAAAGTCCTCGGGGGAAGGGCTGCAAGGTATGAACTTTGCCCACTGTTTGCGTATAGTATTGATTATTGGCGAAATATAGTGACTTTTTCAGGGGTATTTTTTCTTTTGGTGGATGAAGGGTTCGGGGGTTACGTAAGAGGTTCTTTCCATGGAGGAGTTTATCATGGGGAAAGAGAATTTCCTTGAAGGGGGCACTGGATTTTCCAGTATTGCTTGAAACAACAATAAAAAATTAAATAGAAAAACTTGTTTTTTTCAACTGAAAGTAAGGAGCAACATTAAAACTTAAAACGGACAGAAATTATTACATATATGAGGGGGTTCGTTCCCCCCTTAATACCTCGCTCTTTCCGCTTAAGTGTTGTTGGTAATTTTAAAAGAACTTTGCATTCCAATTAAACGGCCTTTGTGGTTCAGGGGTCATTCTTAAAGAGATGGAGTGAAATTGGAACTTCAGTATAATGAGCAAGGTATTGACGAGAGGGCGAACCCCCTCATATGCGTAAAAAAAATATACAAATATAGAAGTTTGGTATATAAGTTAATTTGTAAGTTAGGTATATTTATTACTAATAAAAATGTTTGTAAATAAAATTAAAAGTTTGTGGTCTTTTTAAGTAAACAAATAATTAGAGGGCAACTTGGCCCCCTAACCCGCCCCTTTTCTCAAAATCGTCCGACCAAAACTTTGAGAAATCCATTTAGCCAAAAAAAGTAAAATTAATATGCAAATTTCGTTTTAATCATTCCGATGTTTTCAAAATAATTAAGAATTCAAAAAAATAATAAAGAAAGGGATTTATCCCTATGAATAAATTGACAGTTATGAAAAAATAAATGATACGATATTACCTTCAATAGACAAGTTTTATTCTAGATTAACAGGTAAAAACATTTCTGAAGAAGAATATACAAGAGTGAAATCTATTTGGAAATCATTTCAAAGTAAGATAGTATTAGATTACACTAAATAATACCTAATATGTGATGTTTAAATTTTATCACATGTCGTTGAAAATTTTAGAAATGTATGTTTAGATAATTATAAACTAGATCCTCTAAATTTCTTCTCAGCACCAGGACTAGCATAGGAAGCTTTTCTCAAACACTCTTAAACTGAAACTCATTATTTTCTGAGAAAAATATGTATACTTTATTGAAAAAAGGAATAACAGGAGGTGTATCTCAGTCTATGAAAAGACAGGCTAAAGTAAATAATAAATATATGAAAAACTTCTATAGAACACAATTTTCAAATAATTTGATGTATTTAGATGCTAATAATTCCTACGGTTGGGTAATGTCACAAATTCAGTTGAAAAAGATTTTAAATTTACCAGTATACCAGACCATTTAAGAGAAAGCAACAGCTCAGACTAATACCAACAATTAAAAGATTGCTTTCAATCAGAAATGAAGAAGGATAATTTAGGACCGATTTATGAAGGTGATTTAGAATATCCAAGGGAGTCACACAATTTACATAAAGATTTACGACTAGCTCCTGAAAATTTTCAATAAAAATTCAGTACAACTTTACCTAATAAAAAAAATTATTTTATGCATTATAAGAACTTAGGATTTTATTCAAACATGGCCTAGCATTGAAAAAAGTATATAAAATACTATTTACTGGGTCATTGTATTTAAAAGAATATATAAATCATAATACTAAATTACGAAAAAAGGGAAAGAATGATTTCGTGACGGATTCTTTAAACTCACGAATAATGTTTGTTTTGGTGGAAAATGTTAGATTAAAGAGCTAGTATTAAAATAATCACTAGTGATGAGCCCAGACAAAAAACAGTTAAAAAACATAACTTTAGATCGGAAATAATCTTTAGCGAAAATTTTTCGTTAGCCAGAATGGCCAAGTCAAAAATAAATCTAGATACACAAATTTACACTTAATTCGCTGCATTAGAGTTATCTATGTTACTGATGTATGAATTTCATTATGAATCCTTGAGACCAAAATATAGTGAAAACATTGACTTATGTTATACTGATACGGATAGCTTTGACATTCAATTTGACATTCAAGAAATATCCGATACTTCAGACTATAAAAAACTAACCCTTATAACTTCCCTGCAATCAATAAAAAAGTTAAAGGGATAATGAATTATCTGCAACAATAATGTCTGAGGTTTTAGGTTTAAGATCAAAAGTATATAATTATTTAAAAGAGGGTGACGATGAAGCCAAAGCAAAGAAAAATTGAAAGGTACCAAAAGAATATCATTTAAAAATAAAATAACATTAAAGAATTTTAAAGATGTATTATTCGGAAATGTGAAAGGCTTATAAGAAACTCATTATACTTTAGGCAAACTAACATAGAATATTCTTAGAAAATAAATGAAAAAGCTCTAGACCCTGAAGACGGTATAAGAAAGTTTGATAAATAAAGTAAACCCGGTATCCTGGGGTTTAATCTCTTGAAACTCTTTGCTAGTTAAGGTACTATTAAGCTAATTAAGGTGTTATAGTTAAGCTAGTTAGGTATTAAAGTCAAGCTTCATAATTAAAGTTAAGGTTTAAACTTCAAAGCTAGATGGTATAAGCTTCAAAGCTATAAGCTTCAATAAGTTCATAGTTCATAGTTGAACTTTACTTAACAAAAATTTTTACAAAGTAAATGCATGGAAAAGTACTTATAAAAGTATATGAATGTGGAAAAACTAAAGATTTCTTTAAAATAAACATTTGCTAGCACCTCAACAACCATTTCGACTATTGATTTGTGGTAACTCTCGATAAAACCAATTTACTCTTACTCTTTACCAATTTACCAACTTGATTTATTACTACTTTTACATTCAAAAAATTTATCGGTATGCTAACAATCTTGAAGAAGGTAAACATAAAGATTTAAAGGTTAACATGAATGTCTCGGAAGAAAAAACTGACATGGATCTTTTGGTTGCGAGTACTGATAAAAGCAATATCATTGATTTATATGACCTTGATCCCACGTGTCAAAATTTATTTATGTTTAACTATTCTGTAACAGAAAAAGATCAGAAAAAGTTGAACATTTATTTGAGAAAGGTAGAAAACGAAATATTTCAACAATCTATATTTTTCGGAGATCTTTTGATACACCTAAAATTATACGATTAAACTGTAGCTATTTTGCATTTTTCAAGTGCTGTAATCCAAAAGAAATTGATAGAACCAAACAAAACTATGCATCTGACTTGAAAAAGAAAAATTTATCAACTTTTTTAACGAAGCAACAAAGAATCATGGCTCTTTACTAATTGATTTCAAAACAAATGATGAATCCATCAAGTATGGAAAGAACTTGGATATTCACTTACTAAAATTTGCGTACACTGAATGAACAAGTTTGTAAACTTAAGAAGTAAACATCGGAAGTATACAAGTAACGAAAGTAGATTAATGAATGATGATGGGAATCTTGGTTTACAATTGAAAACGATTAACTAATCTAAGTTATCCAAATGAGAGAAAGATGCTATGAATTTACAAAATATGAAAAACGTTTTCAACGATTTCAAGGGTGAAGTTGGTAACCAACAAATACTTACAAATCAGTATTTAAGTGAGGATATTAATAAATTAACTAAAATGTATGAATCACCTGACAATATATTGACTAGACTTCATGACAAAGGACTATTAGTAAAAAAATACCTTACAAGTAACAAAAGAAGATATTAATGCAGAAAAAAGAAGAATTAGAAATATTGCAAACCCAAAAAATGGTTCAGATGCAGTTAATTTTTCAACTTTATCGGTATACTCGAAGGGCTTTATGCAGTCATCGGAACTTTTAGAAAGTTTCGGAAATCTTATAATAAATATAATTGAAAAAGATCTCAATGAAGCATTTCGAAATAGAATGACAGGAAGGCTGAAGTAAAATTCCTGCCTATGAAGTTTTTTGAAAAGAATTTTACGAAAATCTTTACCTTGGAATTTCATCTATAGAAATAATTCTCTTATAAATGGAAGAATATAAAATTTGTTTATCAAAATTTCAAAAACAAAAAACTAAAACGTGTTTCGATGCAAAACAAAATGCGAAGGGTGAGTAAGCATACACAATTAAATGAACGAGAGCCAGTTAAACTATTACTTCATAAGTGACAGGTGAATAAGCGAAAATGTGGAAATTAAATGTGGATTTAAAAACAATCCAAAATTATCGTTCTCATCTCTTCTTGATGAATTTCAAAGTCATTAAAATGCTGACTTTATTGAATACAAAATTCATTTATCCCCTTTTGAAAAAGCAAAATAAACAGATTTTTTAAGCAAAAAGAAATTGCCGAATTCGAATAGAAAATATTATTGTTAGTAAAAGACCAGCTAAATTATTGCTTAAAGGAAAACAAATTGGACGAATTGAGCAAGGAAAAATAAAGAATAAAATGTCTATATATTTATACCGTATCATCCACTAATTCAAAATGGTGGCTTACTTCCATTTTTAATATCATTAGCAGGTGTAATAGGTAAAGATGCTCTAATAAGTGGTGCAGCTGCATTAGGTACACATGCTGGAGAGAAAATTGTTGACAAAATTACTGATTCATCAAACACTAAAGGTGAAGGTTTAACACATTCAAGATTTAAAATTGCCAAGTACACACAAAATCGGTGGACGTGGATCGGAGGTGGTTCTTGAAGCTCCAAAAAACGTGGTAGACCAAAGAAAACACAAGTATAAGTGGTTAAAGTACCTAAACTGCGTGGAAGACCCTGAAAAGTTGCTGAAGCTGAGATTTCACAATTCAAAGAATGCTCCCTTCCAAAAAACGAGGAACGTCAGAAAGAATAAAAAATCACATGAGACCGTTGACAAATATTGATATATGAAATGATATAAGGTCATATTCCTTATTTTCTAGGCGTTTTTCTCGAAATAACTTACTAAGTAAAATAAAGAAAATAGAACGTGGTGTAATCAGTAATGATTGTTTGGGATCGCCTGGGATGCATTGAACTTGTTATTTAAATGATCATAAGTGCTCATTTGTAGAAATTTATTATTCTTTTTGAATCCACTCTGGAAACGAAATCGTCTACCACTTAAAGGCTTCAAATAAGCAAATTTTCTATCAATTCTACTCAAGTCCGAAATTTCAACGATGTGAATTGTGGTCATATGTGTGTTTATTATATAAAAAGAAGATTTAAGGGAATGGATCCATAGAATTTTATTTAAAGTTTATTTTCAAATATAAATGGAAGAAGAACTAGAAAAGAGATTATTTGCTTATCGTAGAAGTTTTAAATATTATGGAAACGCTAGTAATACTTTCTTAGTATCCAAATTTATAGTTAGTGTTACAGGTTTGTCTTCTTTTGCTATATTACCCTTTGCTTTTTTTAAGTCTTGGGGCAGTTCTGATTGAAATACCTGAAAAAATGCAAGAATAGCAGAAACACAGACTGAGTATGAAACTGCTTACTCATTCTATTTAGAATTGCTTGCTGTGCATAAATCAGGTGAATTTACTAATGAAGAAATAACTAAACGAGAAAATGAATTACGCAAAACATTACAGTTTTCTCCTCTTGAAAAATATATGAAACAAGTGAAACTAAATGGTAATAAATATTGCGTAAAATCTGTAAAGTTCAAGAAATAAATAAAACCCTTCTTACTTTCCACCCTCTAATATTGCTTTTTTCATTCACCGCTCTATTTGTGTTCATTTTCTAGTCGCTTCATCCTACCATTACAATAGTCATACTACACAGTTGGAACAAAGATGGCGAATGTAGCTTCTTTCCCAGCACAAGAAAACGACACAGCAATTTCTAGCAAGTTTCTCAAAGATTCAGTCTGTATTCAATTCGGAAAAATTTAAATGCAGCAAAAGAATGATTACATATTTATGTTATTTCCTTATTATTTCACTATTATTTTATGAATTAGTTTTATTGATAAAAACCCGAAACGTAAATAAAGGAAATAGTACAAATAATCTATCTGTAATAGAATAAAAATTTAAAAAAACTTATGAATTATTAGGTATGGTAAAAAAATGGAGAACAGCCCTCAGGATGTTATACATTTTATTTTTTTATTTATTTCAATAAATTCCTTATATTTTCAATAGATAAATTGCTTCAATATACATGAACTAAGAATTAAACAAAAATTAAATTTAATTTTTTGCCTAACCCTTCCCCCAGGCTTTTTTCCATTTTTACTTTCTTTATCTTTATTTTTGGTGATCTCACATCAACCTTGCTTCTGAGGCAGACGCCGAAGGGTTTTTAGTTTGAAGGAAAGCTCCTCTGCCTCTTACTCCATGATCTGGGCCCCCTAGCCCGATCGTATTGACATCATCAACTGCTACACAAGGTAACAGTGAGAGTCGAACTATTGGATCGCAACCGATGATCAGTCAATCGCTTTACCAACTTGGCCATGCTGGCCTGTAAGGAAATTTTATATACTCTTTCTTTGTTTCACTTAACAAGGGTCTGACACGTGTTTGATTTTCTTTCCAAAATGCCGAATGAAGGATTCTTGGGAAGAAAGCCATAGGTAATTAAAAGAAAAATTAATTTCGACTTGAAATTGTTTTTAATGAAATTGGCAACTAGTAAATGAATAAACTTTTAAACGAAATGGAAATGAACAATAAATATAATCGAACTATTAGAAAGAAGATTTAGACATTGGAATGGAATACACGAATACAGGAATGAAATGAATTACAACCAAATATGGAAAAAATCGTTATCATTATTGATTTTAAAGGTGAAACCGTTGGTCCATTTGCACTTTGAAAAGAAATTTAAAATTATTAGATAAAGATATGATTCTTTAGGTTATTAAAAGAAAAATAAAGATAATATAAATTATTTAGAATATTTATATTGAACTATCCACCGAATAATGAATTATTACATTTTACCGGTAGTAGAGAAAGAATGGAATATTCTATTATCTTTGGTATTCCAAAGGAGATCTAAGACTAGCAGCTTCTCACATGATTTAGGTATGGTATTATAATAAAAATGAAACATCTTCCCCTACGCCACCTACAACTTCATCTTACTACTAACGTGCCACCCTGGTAGAATGAATTTTAAACTATTATTGGAATTGTTTATATAAACAGGTAGAAAGTATTGTTGTCTAATTTTTAAATCTCATGATTGATAGGCCAGCCCATGAAAGTTGTTACCCTCAGATAAAATTGGATTTCATAAATGATCATGATCGTGAACTAACATCCCTCCCCCACTACCCTCAACAAATTTACCCTGACAGACCCAACACATTTTCTTATGTTTAATGGCCAACTCGTCCTCTTGTGATAGGGTTATTGGATAAATTACGATGAGCAACCCTGAAATTTACTTATTTGCTGCCAATTGCGTTGTATTACTCCGAAATTTTTTACTTCCACATAAAACCCGATTAATGTCTGTAATTGGTTTAAAATGTCCAATTGAGTGATCTGTAGCAGCCGTGTTGAGAAGCCATACCTGTTTTTCACTGATCCAAGGGACGGAGCCATCCCTGAATATATCACCCCCTTCACCCTCCTTAAACTCTGTATCATATTGTAAAACAGTAACACCAATCTTTATATATTCATTAGCCCTCTCAAAAATATTTATTCCCTAAGTGTTTCTGATTATTGACCATTAACACAATTAAAATCTACTGTAGGTAACTCTGTACCTTTCCTACCTCCATTACCTACCAATTTGTCCAACTTCGTCTTACTGATATCCCTTAGTAGGGGTTTGTGGGCTGCTATAAGGAATAAATATTTGAAACGATGAACGCCTGTATTGAAATAAATTTGATGTACATTTTTACAACCCTCAAAATCTGAGTTAAATAATTTTTGCGCAGTGGATGCTTTTATACTATATCTCCCACCCCACTCCCAAATTCGTGGTTCAAGAAGGGCTTGAATCGTGCCTAGATAGGAATGTGCTGTGTCTATTGGATCTGTGATAATATCCTCCGCTATCAGTGTATCCAATTGATCCCCGAATACAGTCAAATAAACATGTATATTACCCAAGGCAGAGTTTGACAAATAAAAGTCCGCCAATACATAGGGCGTTGCAGGGGTTTCCTTTATCACACCACTACCATTCGTTCCTTTCTCAACATCTGTGTCTATAAGAGGGCTCAAGTGCAAAGTGAAGTCACCCAGTTCACTCAGCATATTTTTGAGAGCATTAGGACTGGAATGGTCAGCCCGAGCGCACGACCATTTTCTGATACCCCTTGCTGTTCAAAGGCATTTGGCTGAGCTTGGGTAATTTTCATTTAACTATTAGGGAGGGGGGTTATAATCGCCTCTCCAGAGCAATCCTCCAAAAATGTATGTGTATTTTGACCAAGATTGTCAATCAAACCAAAATAATCCCCTGATAAACCTTGCTCTTTTAATTACTTAGCTAAGGTGGGATGATACTCATTGAAGTATTGGGGAGAGTCAAATTTGCTTCTCAAAAGCAATCTTTCAAAAATTTATCATTACCCTCTGGATCGTCGTTATTATCAGAGGGTAAGTCGATATGGTGATTATCATGAAATACATGACAATATAGTTGTCTCCACACCGTTAGAGACGTTTCGCACCCCTTGTGTTGGTGGTGACAATGCAGCTAGGCTAACGTAGAATAATAATAATAGAATTTATTTTCTTTTTAAAATTGATAGGCTTTTATTAAGCTGAAAAAAGGAATATTAACAAGCTATATTTTCAAATCATTCAAAACACGACCATAATAAATAGAGAAAATTATTAGCACATACACACACATGCAACGTTTCTTCTTTTTCTGAAAGGTTAGATGTTTTTAGTATCAGAGGAAGACGTATGTATGTTTTGACACCTTTCTACCAATGTAGGTATGAGAGTGACTATGTCTATCAGTAATAGATATGAATGCAATCGCATGCATCAACATAGGTATGGAGGTGACCACATCAATGAACGTAGACAACGGAGGTACCATATTGCAATGGTCTTTATGCACCAAATCAATTGATTTCAAAACAATATAATTTTTTCTTACGTTTTCAACTGGTGAAGTGGTCAGTTCTTTAGGCTTTTAAATAGTCTCAACCATGACTGTCTGAACCAGATCCTTCAAAAGATCGTCGAGTATATTGCAGTCAACAAGGCCAGGGGACTGCATGTCTTTTCCCCCAAAAAAGTCTTCAAAAATGTATTCATAGTCTCTCTTGTGGGTCTTTTTGATGACGACAATGTTCATTGACAAAGAATACAAAAACATGTTACAATATTCATTTATGTTACCCTCATCATCTATGTAAACGAAAGAAAATAGAATGCATAGAGAGAAAATAATATTTATCAATATTAAAAAATAGGAGTAGTAGTAGCAGTAGTGCTAGTAGTTACAGTAGTACTAGTAGCAATAGAATGTGAAAAAACACCATGAGCCTTCATGGTGTTTTTTCACAGTTAAAAAAGTTTGGAAGAATAGGAAGATAAGTCTGCGAATCAAGTTTAGAATATTGGAAGATACAGTGATGACAGTAGTCAAATATGGCTGTGAAGCTTCGACTCTCCGGAAAGTGGATGAAGTTTTGTTCGATATTTTCCAGAGATATTGCCTACAGATTGTCTTGGGTACCCGACTGACTGACCTTATTTCAAGCGGTAGGCTCTACGAAAAATGTGGTTCAATCCTACTTTTTAGGGCTGTAATGAAAGGAAAGTTGAGATGGCTAGTACAAGTTCTATGGATGAAGGATGACAGATTGCCGAAGATTGTAATGCTCCGCGAAGCGTTTAGGGCAAAACAGAAAGCAAGTCGTCCTGCCTGGGGTGGGAGGATGTCATAAAGAAAGATTTACAGAAAATGGGATCTTCCTCGGAGGGTGCTAAAAGGGAGGTTCTAAATAGATCGGGATGGTGGAGGAGTTTGCATAGCTGTGTTGGCCTTAGGCCGCTTGGTGTTGCGGTGAGTTGTTAGTAGTAGTAGTTTGCGTCAAATTAACCCAGAAAAAGACACATAAAACGATCACGGTGAGACATACCCGGTAATTAAGTATAGCAGCTATGTAAATGGTACGGAAAGATATATTGGTACCATCGTTTTCATTTCTCATCGAATGAAAGTCTCCTTCAGTTTTTCTTTTTTTCTACGCTTATGCAAGCTAAAGGCAAACGCTTGATGAAGCTCGACTGAAGGGAAAAAGAAAAATTAACAGAATTACATTTTCGCTATTATCGTTGCACCGTCTGATAACACTGTATCTATCGTTTTCATTGCTTTTGGAATAAAAGATGTTTTCAAAAACTATTTCATTTGGAAGTAAAAGACTCCTAGTACCATGTCAGGTAGCATAATCTGTTTGGTATTTTAGCTCCTCAAAGGGAGACATACTAGAACAAAGAAATAAGCATTCTTAGACTGCAAATTTTATGTTTTTTTTCTGGTTGAAGTTGCATTTGTGACAGTTCACCCCTCCCCCCTGATGGCCCTATGTATAGCTCTAGACTACACCAAAAATTAACATGAAGTAAAAAGGGCAACATGAAATTCCTTATTTAAGCTCCTTTTCAACATAATAGATATAGTCATTACCCTGACAACATACCCCTCATGGATAGCCTACTTATATTTAATTAGCTTAATTATATTATATTGATTGATATATTTTAAAAACTGCCTATGCTATACATACTCCAGATATTCAGTTTAGACTGAGTGACTGTGTTTAATATTAGATAAAAAAAAAACTAGCCTGTTTTCAATAAGTTTAAAATGCAAATAATAATCAAAGAAATATGATAGTGTGATTAATACAAATAGGCTATGCTGCATATTGTGAAGTAAGTATTTTATTGTTTCATTATATTTCTTTTTGTTTGATTGCCTATATATCCTAAGGCTATGTATAGGACAATCAGAGGAGTTGGAATGAATGGTGACAAACATAACTAGCCTATAACCATAAAAAAGCATAAAATAGTAACCTTAAAATGCCTCTCTTGGTAAATTTGCAGTTTACAAAATAATTTAGCAAGGATGAAAGTAAATATATCACTTGATGTCTCTTTTATGCTCTTTCATTGTTCAATAACAACTTCTGAGGCAAATATCAGTTTGAGCCCTTAAAGAGCTAAAAGTGCTCAAAACAGCCCATTGTCACCAAAAGTTTAAAATCATGTTTTAAAAAACAAACAAAAAACTGTTTAGTAAGAAAAATTGTCATTTAAAGCTGATTCAGGAATAGATAACTATTATTTTCTGTTGTCTAAAGTAAAGTCTTGTTTAAAAAAAAAAAAAACAATTCATATATTTGTAAAAACAGCTTGAAACCCTTGAAGATGACATCAGTTTTGCTGATGTCATTCTGAGAGGTTTCAGGCTCTTTAAAAAGATTCTGCAAATTTGTTCTCATAATAATATTTTACTATTATGATTAAAAAAAATATTAATTACCATTCCTGAATCAGCTGCAAATGGCAGTTTTTCCTCACCAGACATTAAAAAAAAAAACATGCTTCTCAAACTCTGGTTACTTTGGACTGTTTTACCTTTGGTCCAAATTGAAATTTCCCCCAGAAACAAGTATTAAACTATGAAAGAGCATAAGAAAAGGTAGTAATTGTTTAGTTTTGTCACAAGCTGTTCAAAGTGGAAACTAGGCTCCAAAGCAGAAATAGTTTTCATACTATAGCACATAGAAATGCTAATTCTAGAAGCATATCCATTTCTGGTTGACCCTCCTCCTCTATGGGGTAAACTAAAAATGTGTAAAGTGGGCAGGGTTTTGAAGCCAAGGGAAAAGTTGGGGCTGTACAATATGAATGAAATTTTATTTTAAATATTAATTCCAGTTATCAATGGTAATTTCTGTATAGTAGGAAGTCAAAAGATAATTAAAAAATTCACACATTCATTAATGTTCATATCAAAGATGGTTCACTTTGACTTTTGAGTTTAAACTAGCCAGTTGCTTCTGAAAAAAACAAACATCCAATTTTGCTTATAGGTAATATTACCTATAGAGTGAGGTATATTAGTCCATGAGTCCTGTGGGCAGCAGGGTGATGTCTGTATTGTGTATGTATTAAATAAATATAGAATGAAGACCTTGCCCTGCTGTTGGCAGGGCTCATGGACTAATATGCTTCACTCTATAGGTAATGTTACCTGTAAGCAAGCCCACTTTATGCATTTTTAGTTTTAAAGGCTATATCTTTAGGGTCCCAATAAGGGCTTAAAGTTGAATTTCATTGTAAAGGAATTATTAAGTGGCTGGCATTTATGCCTCCTCCCACATGGAAAATGAGGCTTTCTAAATTTGAGAATTTTATTTGACTTTATTTTTTACTTCTGTAGGGGGAAGAGATTCTGGTACTTGTGTATTATGTGCCATTCACTCAAGTTTATGCTGTGTCTAAAACTTGAGAACAAACTGTTTTTTGTCAGTTTTTTTTTGTTACTTTGAAAGCAAATTTGGCCTATAGATTAGGGGGGGGGGGGTTAAGTATAATAGGTCTGCATGCAAAATGTATCAGGTAAATTATTCTGCATATTATGAAGTCAATCAATCAATTAATTTATTAATATTAAAACAATAATTACAAAACATAAAGTAATTACAAAGACTGAGAAGCTTAGCTTGTAATGTAGCTTGTAAGAATTGTTTTCTCACTTCAAACTGTCCAAAAACTTTATCCCCATCACTTTTTGTGCAAATATATAGCCCAAGTTATATATTTCCCATATATTCTGTCACTTGTCTTCGTCTTGTCTTGCAATAAGCTGAAAAAAACTCACAAAAGAAACTGGTAATATTTGAATTTTACAGAGCATAAACTTGAGTGAGTGGTGTATAATACACAAGCACCAAAATTCCCTCCCTGTACAGAAAAAACTCAAACAAAATGTTCATATTTGGAAAGCCTTATTTTCCTTTGGGGGAGGGGATATTTTCTGGGGAGTACTTGGTGGGGGTAAACACCTAGAACCCAATTATTATATTCAGAACGAGCATAAAGAAAGGCATCAAGTGGTATGTTCACCTTATTCATGGGTCAGTAATATAAACTACTCCAAATTTATCATTGGACTGTGTATCACAGCATCAATAGTTAAATTACTCTACAGTCTCTATTGACTGCCTAGGTAGTGACTGATTCAATATTGTATTTGTCAGTTCTTTTTAATAAGTATAGGATTAGCTTGAATGTACTAACTGTATACAAAATAACAATTTTGTAAACATTTACAAAATTCCATTTCTGACATAGAGAGAAGGTGTGACTCAATGGCTTTTGTTATGCTCTTTCAAGTATAATAATTCTTTCACCTGTAGATATACCCTTGCCTCTGATGATATAGGCTATCAAATTTTGGTACTAATACAGTGGTTGCCCTCTTGAGAAGGAAACACTTCAAAATTTTGAAAACGATTTTAAGAAGTTTCTAAATACTTACTTATAACTTTCTTAAAAATATTTGCCTTTACTTTACTCCTGCTCCCCTTCCCTAGCAGTTAAATATATAACCCAAATTATGTACAGTCCTCTCCATGCATTTTTAGCTGCTTTATTTTGTTGACATCATTTGTTTGTCATTAAATTTATTTGAAGAAAAAAGTCATGCATGGAAAATAATGTTTTAGGCTATATATTTGACCATTAGAGAGTGGTTGGGGTAAAGTGAAGTGTTTTTAGGAACAATATAAATATTTTATAATTTGGAAGTTCTTTTCAGAATTTTATAGTGTTTCCTTCTCAGCAGGGTAACCACTGCATTAGAAGCTTACTTGGATTTTTCTTCTAATAGTTTTGGCAGGTCAAAGAACCCATTGACAAAGAAAGCAAAGCATCAACCATTGCATAACAACAGAAAAATATATTTATTAGGTCTACATTCAGGACCATCAGGGCAGTGCATTTGTAAGTGAAATAATTATTATGTTGAGAATTATGTTGAACATATAAAAGGCATTGAGAAGTATTTTCACCTTTTGTGCATGTCAGTAACAGATTTGTGTAAATATTTATCACAATTATGTGCAATATTAGTCAACAGTAGAGCCCAATCACCAGCAAAAACTTTAAGCATGAGTTTAACTTGGAAAAAGCTGTCCAGCCTGAGACTTAGGATCTTAATGTTGAGCAAACTATCTAAATCATAGATGCATTCTATTGCTGCTATATTCAATCCAGGTTAAGGCAAGTGTTGTGATATAAAATAATTATATTTAAATAGGGTAGGATTTAAGGGTAGCTCTTCTTTAAGACTCTTCAATACTGTAAATAATCACCCTATCTTGTCCACTACAAGCTTTTTTATTTTATGTCTCCAAACTATTCAAAATTGATTGGGTGGTCTTACCTTAACTTGTATAGCCTTGATCAGAGATCCAAATAAACAACAGAAAACTAAAAACCAACTCCTGCTTTCCCAGAAATCTTAGAAAAATCATTTAACTTCTCCTTTTTTGTACCAGATATAAATAAATTTAGTTTTTTTTATTGAATGGAGCAGAATTTTATTTTTAAAGTTTGGGAAAAGGGAGTTTGTAAAAATATTCTAGTATACCTGCTTGGAGAGCATTAAAAATCAGCTCAAATAAGTCTCATTGGGTAATTTGACAGCTTTGGAAGTTCCCTGTTGTGCTAACTGACTTTATTGAAGTCTTCATGGAAATAGGATGCACATTATTAATGCTGTATGCACATTAATTAAATAGCATTTTGCTTAACAATTAGTAAGAGATTATAGGTTTCATTTGTTATAAACTAGCCTCTCATTAGCTTTTTGAACTGTTGACACATCTAAGATTCCTTATCTATTTTTGCATTGGATGATTACAAGTGGTGCATGACATCCTTGCCTTTTTATTTATCTTCTTGTGCTACATGTTAATTAAAGATCTACAATTGCAGATCCAGAATGCTAAATATTAGCACTCCAATTAGCTGGATTACTTTTATGTAAATCTATTTAAATACATACATAAAGGTTTTGAGCATAGAGTCAAATTTACACTCTTTGGATGGTTTGTCTACTGACACAGGTAACAATGAAATAATCTCAAGTGAAATACAGAGACAACATCAATGATGAATATTCCATTTATAATTCCTTTTATCTACTATATTGCAAAAAAAAGATAATAAAAACAATCACAAAAAGGAACAGTCACCATGGGGCACGCAAATATTGGCAGATAACATATAAAAGCTTGGCCACCCATGGTCTGCACAATAGTGTAAACTTGGTTATGATCAGTGTGTCATTCATGTCCAATTTTCCTCTTCTTATTATTTAAAAATGAGTGGGCACAATTGACCGCGAATTCTGAGTTTTTTCTCTTGAGGTCACATCACCACACTTTGTGCCCTCTAACTCGAGATGGCATTGGGTTTAAATTTTGTTATGTCCATTTTAATAAAAATATCGTAGATTAAGCAATGAGCAATACCTGTTCTATATTAATTTCCACTGGAGCTCATATATAGAACAGATGATTTTAAGAATCTGCAAGAGGGTCATCTCTGTAGAAATTCTAAGATTTGGTGCTCTTTTAATTGACAGAATTAGACTGTCATGCACCACTAATTCTAATCTTGACTTTGACTTTATACCTATAAAACTTAACAATTAATAATCCTTTACAGTGCGCTCAAACTCCAAATCCATAGACATGGTTATATACTAAAAGTGTTTTTTTTTTTTTTAAACTATTGAGCAAATTGGCTTTAATTATTCAATAGTTGTCAGAAAGTATTTCCAGCAAATATGATTCTAAACAATGCTAGTCCCGCCATAATGAGATACAGGTTCGAATTTACTATGGAGTGTAAGCTACTGCCCATTTTATTGATTTATATCTGTTTTTTTTGGTCTATAAAGTAATATAGTATCCTGTTGTTTGCAGGCTGCACTGTCTCAAGTACAATCCAATGGTCTTGCTGCAGAAGCTACTTTTGAACCAGGTCGAGTAAGTGAATTTATTATTTGTTTTTTTTTTTAAGCTAAATTTTGATTAAATTATGCCTCTTTTGTAGTATGTTTTGATTTAGCTTGCAGTGGCAGCATACAATTCACTTTCCTGAACTACTACATTTACATATTTGACATTACTAAGATTTCTTTTTTATTCTTTTTGTTGATTTGTTAATAGATTTTTATTTCTTCTGGACATGCACACCAAGGGCAAGTTTGTGTCCAGGGGGGAGTTTGACCCCCCCCCCCCTGAAATGTTCGTCTGGCTATTAAAACGTAACAAAAATGGATGTAAACAAATTTCTTATGTTTTTTGTGTCCCCCCTCCCCCTAAAAAATCCTTATGTAAACTCCCCATGAAAAAAAAATCCTGGATGTGGCTTTGACCAAGGGGTCTTAGTTAACTTTTTATTATTCCTTACTTACATCCTCTTTGTCATTTTGTTGTATTTGCTTCTTCTTAGGTTTTTGTTTTTGTCCAAACCCTTAAAGGCTCACTGAAGGTGTTTCAGGTCTGTGTATTGTGAGAAAATTGAAGTGGTGTAAATTGTTTTCTGAAACATAGTTGAATTTGTTTTTCAATGAATTCCTTTTTCATGGTAATTCACCATAGTGCATTACCATGCAGTAATGCACTATGGTGTTGTGTACCACATAATATACTAAAGCAGATTCAAATAGTGAAGAATGTAAGTGGTATATATCAGGGGGGATGGTTGGAGAAAGAAGTAAGGAAATCTTGAGAGATGGTTGGGTTGTGGATGGTCCATGCTCCATATTTGGAGGAGTAGGGGAGAATTTGCTCACCTCCATGGCTCTTTGTCTTGAATCACAGGACTTAAAAGAATTATCAGTAATGTTGGGTTGAATGATAGGTTCGCTTCAGTAGTGGGATCAAAGATTATGGGGCAATAAAAAAAAGCAAAATATACTGAAGAAGGGATGATACTAGGGAAGGGAGGGGTTATTTCTAGAAGTAACATCGAATGGTTGTTTTTTCCCTTTTTGTAGCCATGACCTTTGTGGCTTTAAACTATTATCACTTATAAATGGGCGCTCTCCGGGGAGGGAAAATTTTCGCGCAAAAGCTGAATGACCGTTATTTTTATTTGCCCAAAGTCTAAGAAATATATAGATAAATACGACTTCAATTAGAATCATACTCTGTGATAAGATACAAAATGTCATCAATGAGCCTTTAACAGTTGGCAGGTCCAACCTCAAGGACTGTAGCTATTTTTCAGCAACATGGCTTTTGCCTGGTGGTTAAATAAAATTCTTCGCAAAAATTTACTTACTAGATAAATTGTTACGACAGGTTGAATCAACTTTTAGATACTCTTGTTGTGTAGGCTCTTTGTTTACGTGTACCAATTTAGGAGATGGCGTAATAGTTGAACACCAATTCTCCTTAATTAAAAATTTGGGAAAGTTTACATCTTTACAAGCTCCTTTTTTATTTATTCAAATGGCCATGTTAATTTTAAAAGTTAAAAACACAAAAGGGTAAAAGGATTTTTCTTCTTTGTGCTTAAAAAATAATAAGTGGGATTTAAACAGAACTTTTTATGTAGAATTCACAAAGGCAATCAATATCTTTCAGTGGTCCACAATTTTAGCATAATGATTAAAAAATTGTTAAAAATTTGTATTTTGGTGAATTTTTTTAGTCTACTGGTGTATTGAAGCGTTTTTGCTTAAGTTTTTTTGGATTCCATTCAAATATTTGGTCTTCTTATCTTTGTTGTCTGTATTTTTCGGAGTGCGTAATTTTTTTAATTTTGAAGCAAAAAATTCAACCATACAACTGTCTAAAAGCCACGATGGAAAAACATGGGTGTGTAGAGAAAATTTGAATATGTTTTAGAACTTACCATAATAAAAGTATATTACAAGGCTTACCTAAACTATTAGAAAAAGAATTTATATTAACGCGCCTGTATTTAAAAAAAAAACAAACAAGCTTTTAGAGAGATAGAACCTTTGGGCAGTGAAAAAGTCATTTTTGAATATTCGAATTCTGTGCAAAAATCTGATCTAGAAACATGAGAAACTTTTTGAGCCCAAAACAGTGTTTATTACTCCTTTGTATTCTAACATTTTCTTTTGCTGTAACTACAGGCTTTTTATCAACAGATAATTAAGAAACGTTAAGTGAAATCTTGAATTTTGCTGATAATACTTAATCGTTGACACCACTGTTAACACCATAAAATACAAGACTCCATCTGTATTAAAAGTAATGCATAGAATAGAAAAAAGATAAACTGCCAAATTTTGATAATATGGCCTGAACTTTCACTTTCAAAGAAAATATTATTTTATGAAAGTTTCTCTGATCGTTGTTCCAAGCATTTGGCTTGTGTCGGAAATGAAAGAATGCTGGCATGTCTATCAAATTGCTTTTACTCCATTATAGGCTCCTAATTTCGCTCTTGCAACGAGGTGAATGTCATTCATTACAGAAGCCAAGTCTGTTAAGGTTAAGAAATATTTTCTAAGATTATGAAATAAGTTGTAGCATAAGAAGAAGTCACTAGATTTTTTTTCTATTGCAGGCTTCACGGTTCCATCACAAGTGATATGCCGCTAGTCCTGGTACTTATCTTGCTTTTGACTTTTGAGGTATATATTATGCCTTCTCTTGAACGCCTCAAAAGAAGGATTTTCTAGGATTACATCTGCTGAAAGGCCATTCCACGTGGCAAAGGAGTGTCAGGAGATACTGGTCTTCGTGTATTCTTGGCGGAATGTACCGAAATCTTAGATATTGACACATTTTTTATATTTATTTTTCTTTCAGCCTTACAAATTGCATCTTCTTAGTGAAGGACCATCCAATACCCTGACAGTGACGCGAGATGAGGCCCTCAAATACTACAGAGATATGCAAGTTATTCGACGATTAGAAACGGCTGCTGGAAATATGTATAAAGAAAAGCTTATTCGAGGGTTCTGTCATCTATACTCAGGACAAGTGAGTGGTTTTGGGCTATATTTGGATTCTTAGATATGTTTTTTTTACTTCCAATTCAGATGTATTGAGATTGATGTCTCCAAGCTGTTCAAACAGTTCATGGTAACAAACTGTAAGTAAGGAGTGACCAGGCTCAATAGTAGCCAAAACTATAAAAAACGGAATTTTGATACCAATAGATACGTTAAAAGAATCAGATTTGTATGCTGACTTCAAATATGGTATATAAGTTTTATCAAGTTTATTCTAACCCATCAAAAGTTACGAGTCTGAAAATATTTGCCTTATTTTTGAAAAAAAGGGGAAAACACCCCTTAAAAGCCATACATCGTTAATGAAAATCACATCGTCAGATTCAGCGTATCAGAAAACCCTACTGTAGAGGTTTCAATCTTCTATCTTCAAAAATGTGGAATTTTGTATTTTTGCCAGAAGAAAGATCTCGGATGCGTGTTTGTTTTTTTTCCAAGGGGTGATAGGGGGTTACGTGGGAGGATCTATCCATGGGGGAAGAGAATTTTTTCAGGAAGGGGGCACCGGATTTCCAAGCAATATCTAAAAAACGATCATAAATTGAATAAAAAAAACAAGTTTTTTCAACTGAAAGTAAGGAGCATATTACTATCAAAAGAGTTATTTATTCTAATTAAACAGTCTTTGTGATTCAGGGGTCATTTTTATTGAATTGGAACAAAATTCGAATTTTAGCGTAAAGAGCGAGGTATTGAAGAGGGGGTAAACCCCTCTTTTACGTAATAATTTTTGTTCGTTTTAAGTTTTAATGTTACTCCTTACTTCCGATTGAATTTTTTTTTTAAATTTAATTACATCCAGGAAAGAAATGATTATATCTATTGATAGTGAGCATGTTCTAAAACCTTTTCTTAAAAACTTCAAGTTATATAAAATTAAATGTCTGGACATCAACTTCTACTATATAATAAAGGAATCATGAATGCTCAGAATGAAACTACTTGGGCTAAAAAAAGATTAAACAAAGAAAAATGACTTGTTATTTCTGCTATTCAGAAGAGCAGTATGACAATATTTCGTTAAAGAGCCGACGCTAATTTATATTGATTTTACATTTACAATAAATAACTTCATTGCAATAATCAACTTTTTGGACTTCGCTAAAGGCCAATTCTCATAGTTATTCATTTTGCTATGTGTTATTTTGTGGTTTAGGTTTGTAAGAAATGATTAAAAAGGTCTTTATTTTTTTGCTTTTGGATTCTCAAGTTGCTTCTAAAGCTTTAGTCATTTTTAATCTGTCTTGTGTATACCACCTTTTCATTTTCCCTTTTTTTGCTCATAATAATCATTACAATTTTTTCTTAATGTTTTAGTTTTCATGTTTATATAAAATTCGTTTTAATATACTGGTATAGAAAAGTTCGTTTCCTATTGCGATTCTCAAATGTGCCAAAGGACTGATTCACATTCTTGTTCTTTAACAGTACGATTGGTTTCAAGAGAAATGATGTATTTCCTTACAAATCAAATGAGATGTCCAATGCATATTTAGCCTCTAAATAAGTAATTTTTCTCTTTTCGTTTTTTTCTTACTCCACACAGTGTTTTTGATTAATTTTTTTTATTTTCTTGTTTTATAAATGACATATTAGGCTTTGGGAGGGGACGAAGTTAAACCTTTAACTAGGGTAGAGTAGAGGATGTGTTCTAACCAGCGGCTTATCCTCAGTTTACTAACAGCTGTGTTGATTTAGCTTTAACAGGGTTATTTCGGCTGTTAGTTTTGTTCATACGAAAAAAATTGTAGTAATATTTTATATAGGAAGCATGTGCCGTTGGAGCAAAAGCAGCAATGCAGCCACAAGATAGTGTCATTACAGCTTATAGAGCTCATGGTTGGACTTACATGATGGGAGTACCTGTTCTAGGAGTTCTTGGAGAACTGACCGGAAGGAGTTCGGGTTGCGCCCGTGGTAAAGGTGGTTCCATGCACATGTATGCTGAAAACTTTTATGGTGGTAATGGAATTGTTGGCGCACAGGTACGTTTTTTGTTAATGAAAAATTGAAGTATTGTATCTTCAAATGTTCTCTTTGTTATTAAAAATGAGGTTACTGGTCTAAAGAGAATATTTTTTTTTCTTGTGGTAAATACATACATGTACAAAATATTTTATTTTCAAGATCTGTTACAAGGGACTGATGCTGAATTTAAGTTTACATCCAAAATGAAGCAAAGTTTGCCCTAATCAAATCCTGAAAAATAACTAAGTAAGTAAAATGGAGCAAAATTACATATCAAAACCATAGTTTGTTTTAAAATGTAGTGTAAGGTGAAAACAGTCAAAAGTTAACCAAAAATCAAGTTAAGAAACTAAAGACCCAGATGCAATGAAATAATAGGAGGGGTGGCTGTTGCTTAAATCAGCTAAAAAGACTTGAGAAGCAGAAAATTAAACTGCTGGTACCTTCGAGATTTAGTCAGGACTCGTCCCTATCTAGTTGCAGAAGATTTTATGGAAGGGGTTCCTCGGGGTAAAATTTGGCATAGATGTTATGTGCCGGTTTTTGCAGTTCTCAGTTGCCTTGTTTCCAAAATAGGATGCACAGGTCTACTTTTCTATCCTATGAAGTTTTCATTTGCAGTTTTTCCAATAAATAATGTTATGGTAGCTTGCCTTGCTGTTATTTTCAATACCCTCTTTTAAGATTCAAGAATCATTCAAGAAAAACAGTTTTCATAATTTTGGCCTAGGTCGCAACTAATTCATGCTATTGTTTAAAACATCAATAAATTACGTAGTGAATGATTTACGAACCATTAAAAACACTGACAAAAAAGGAGCAAAAGAGTTCGTAAAACGATGGGAAAGGTGTTTCAACGGCTTAATTTTATTCCTACTTCGGGCAGGTAGACGATTTGTACAAGGAGATGCTAGCAACGAACAGTGCTTCAAGCTCACGAGTAGTGAGTGTCCAAACTTGAGGATAAGTTCGTATCTGCTCTCACAGAGAGAGCTCGTTGTTAGAGACTTAGAGCGAATTCCGAAGACACATAATTTGCACTGAGTATGAATTTTACTGTACGTTTCTGCACGGTTTTAATGTCATAACTGAGATATTCTGTATTTTGTACTTGAGGGCCGCAGACCGGGCATGCGTACTCAAGTAATGGTTGTACATAACACAGATATGCCAGTTTGAGTTAGATTGTAGAAAAACCCAGGCGTCTCAAATTAACCAATGATTTTAAGGTGTAATGTCCTTTCTTTATTAAATTTGCAACATGTGGGCTAAAAGAGCAGTCCGAGTTAAAAGCGACACCGAGTATAACTGGGGTTAAGATAATTTGGTACCATGTTCAAGACAGGAGAGATCACGTTTCAGGGGGTTGAAATGTCACCTTTGTTGAGTCCCTTCGAAGTGCGGAACAGTTTTTGCTTGTCCATTTGTTACTTTAGCAGCATGGATAAGTCATCAGCGCATTTAAAACGATCCTTAAATCCAGAGAGCACGTAATTTACCACCGATAGAAATATCCGGGCTGCAAGTTTTGTGGCTTGAGGTGCACTGCATGTTATTTCGGCCCATTCCGAGTCGTGATCTCCCGAGAAAAGTGCATAAACATGCTGATAATAACCACGAAGGAAATTAATCCGAATATGGTTTTTTGCACCCATCATCTTTAAGTTTTCGGCAGCATTAATATGGTGGATTAGGTAAAACGCTCTACGATGTTCAGCTAAAAACGAATCCACAATAGTATTTCTTTTATCTAGCTATTCGGTTATTAGGTGGAATAATCTTATCAAGTAGTGAGTTGTGCTGCTTCCTTTCAAACAACCGTACTGAAATTGTCAAGGGATAATTCGAGAAAGAAGTTCGCGGTAAATTAACGATTCAGTCATTTTACCTAGGTTAGGAGTAATCGAGATTGGCTATTGCTAGTCATAAAATTTTGGACCTTTGACTTTAAGTATAGTTCATACCTGTGCCTTCTTCCATTTCTGAAGAAAGCTTTGTTCCTCAAAATACTGGTTAATAACTATTGTGAGGGGTTTTACCAGTAAACTGCATATTTAATCAGTAACTTCACTGGCAGTTCTTCAGGATACGAAAAACAGCTCTTTTTCCGCTTCTCCATCTCACGAACAGACCAAACATTTTGTCACTTCTAAAAGTAATTCTTTGGAAGAACATCGTATGAGTGTTTCAGTTTCACAGTCGTTGACGGAAGGGTAAGTGTTGTAGATTCTTGAGAAAAACGCGCTCACTTGAGTAGATGTCATGATTGATCCGTTATGTTTATCCATCTATGTCACTGGCTATTTTCTTTTCGGTTAAACGGTTCACCTCAGCATGCCATTTCCGAGGATCAGTATTCAAAAGTGGTGATACTTCTCGGGAGCGTAATGGCTCCTAGCATATTTGTGAAATTTTAACTACATGATTTCTCAGTAACTTCACTGCAATTAACTGACCGTCTGAGCCAAGGTGGCAGCGGGTCTTGATCATCTCTTTAATTTCTTGCGTCGCCTATGGTTTGTGGGTATCGCTGACTATTTGTTTAGAAGCAGAGAATTGAGGGTATCTACTTTCATGCTCAGGTCTCACTAAACAAATTTTCTCAAAGCTAACAGTCCAAACCCAGCGTCCGAAGGAACAGGTAGATTCTTTTGGCAGAGATCAAATGGTAATTCAAAGTCTATTTTGGCTTCAGAAAATTAGCTGTAGCTTCCAACAGAATTACGAAGAGATCTGAGTTTTTGAGTGAGCCAAGAAACCGAGGGTTTTTGTAATGGCGGCCAGATAGGGGAAGATCCAGCATACTACCGCTTTGGTGCGCCGGAATATTAACGGTTTGCTTTAAGACAAGCATAGATGACACCCGTTGCTTTTTACTTTGATTGAAGTCACCAGCTATTATGACCGCAGGTGCAATGTATTGTCGATGAAAGTTGTCGATACTTTTTTGAATGTATTCTATTAGTCCCTTCCTGTTCTTAGTGCTTCCAGGGTAGTAAATAGTGGCTATCATGATGCAGGAGAGTTGTCTAGAAAGAAAGCACGGTTTAAACTCAGCGCAGATCAATTCATGGCAAGAATTACTAGTTTCACTTAGTAATTTGTAATGCAAATTATCCCGAAAGTATAGATTAATATCTCCGCCACGGAGCTCTAGACCGCGGTCTTGTCTTGTGTTAAAAAAAAACCTTTGTGATTTTTGGTAAATCCAGCTTCTTCTGTAATGCCAGAACTCAGCTTTTGCTACGATTAGGTAACAGGTCTATTTGATTAGGACCTTCAGTTGGTCCATCTTGTTGTATGACCGAATATTGCATAGAAAGAAATTTGGCAACTTGGTCTTTACTGAGAAAAAGACTAGTTCAAGGGAAGGAGGGCTTATACGGCTGGTAATAGCGGGTCAAAATGCCCCGGTCTCTGTATTGGTTGCTTTTCGTAGGCTACGGAGGCTCACGATGTATTACAGTTAGTGTCTTTTACCTTGCACTTCGTAGGAATTTTTTTTGACATGAATACAGAATTGTTAAATCACTGGCACTGGCACCCAGTGGTTGCTTTTCACAGGCTACGGAGGTTCACAATATATTACAGTTTGTGCCCTTTGTCTTGGACTTCTTAGGGGTCTGAATTTTCTTTCTGGCATAAATACAGAAATATTAAATCGCTGGTACCGTCGTCCGCCCCTTTTTCCTCACCCTTTATGTTTTTTCATGCGCACCATACACACTGAGTCCCATTGTGGCTTTCGAAGAATTCCGAATAACCACACATAAACAAAGATAGATGGCGTTACTACTGAACTTGATTAATTTGCTTCGTATAAGGTGACGTTTTTGTACCTACTCGCCATGACAGGCACAAAAAAAGGAAGCTAGATGCGAAACAAGACAAGGATATTCTAAAATGGGACGAATTTTTGAGTAGGACGATTGATTGATTTGTAGAATCTGAGTAAATACGACTGTGGGCTTTTATATTTAATTAAGGGTCTTAAGAAATCAAATGAAATGTTTGATTGCTTAGTAAGGCTAGAAGTTCGAGCCTCCCAATTTAGATTTCTGACGTTAAGCCTTGGTTTTTAATCTTATGCTGCCCTCTTTGTTCGGATTGTAAATTTTGTTTTAGCTGAAATATTTAGCACACGTCCAGATAGGATTATCAGTTATTTCATTTGTTGAAATGGCCTCACAATTAGGATTCTAATAAGAGGATTCAGAGCATTGAAATGAGCCTGACCCGCAAACACGCTAGTAATCGCCGCACATATTTTCTTCTCTCTGGGTTCTTATTATGTTTAAGGAACCCAAAAGATCGAACACGAGAAATGACCTTTATAGACTGAAAAATAAAAAAAAGTCAGCTAGACCGCTGACTGTGATTTTCACTGTGTCAGTAGGCTAAGCATCTGAAGTAAGTTAAAAAACGACGATAAAATTTTGTGTCATGCATTCTCATAATTGGATGTTTTCGGCTTGATAATACTAGCGAAAACTGACTACAAATGACTGCATATCAGGGTGTGCACATTCGTGTCCGCCGAGAAAACTACGACCTTTTCCATAATAAGTCTAATTGAAAAATTGAAAGCAGTGTGGAAGATCTATAGTCAAACATTAATTATTTCCTGGGATTTCAAGCATACTTATGTTATCGAGATCAGAGAAAGAAAGTGCATTACCAAGTCCTATCGGCTTAATTTGTACCCCGAATACCCCTCAAATATCTCGAAGAAATGATCAAGTCACCAGAAAAATAAATTTACTGTCTCAGAAAACTCTATATTCAGCATTTAACCGCCCTTTTTGAAAAAAATAAAATAAATTCGTACTTTTGTGGCGTGCGATCACTCTAACTTTTTTTTTTCAGTAGCAATGGTATTGAACTGATTGTTATAGAAAGCTGGAAAGAACTTGTTCGACAGGAAGTTGCAAATCCAGTAGTAACCTTCCTAAGAAACAAAAGAGATCGGACTACAGAAAATTGTTGCAAAATGACAATTTCGGCCTAATGAACATCCTGAGATATATGATCAATTTAGAATTATCGAAACGATTATTGCACTGCATAAATTTTAAATGAGAGGATAAAAACTGAAAAATCTGTTGTGGGTTTTTAGACTTATATGGAGGACCAGTTGTATCTACAGTTGGGTGGTATTTAAGACGAAAGGGGCGGTTTTAGACATTATTTTGGTTTCTTTGGTGGACTTCCTGTCCCTATCTTCCCTAAAAAAAAAAGTCAGAACAGTGCATGGCAATGCATGCAGCTTTATTTTTGAAAGCACACTTGAGTAGGGTGGCCAATTGTAAGTTAAACACATGCTTAGGTCTTTATTTGGGGTGCAGAGGAGATTGGGGAAGAAGTGAATAGCGATAAAAAAAAATGATACCTATGTTAGAATTTTTTTAGCTCAAGCACATCCTCCATATCGTATAAATTCACTTTCTGCGCGACAGGCTAACTCAAAGAAGCCCTAGGTGGCAATTGTTCAGAAATGAATTGACAATATGGAAATGATCGTGCACAACCACCTCAACAACTGTGGGTTTATAGGAAACTACCACGACGCTAGTAAATTCTTTTATTTTATTTTTTTGTGCCGTTCTGTCCATGTTTTATTTAAAATTCTTTTATCATTGTCTTCTTTTTACAAAATGAATCTTCTACTTATAAAGCTTTTCATAGTCTCTCAACTTCACTTAAAAGTCTTTTTTTGCGTTATTGTTCCGCAGCAAATCTGGAAAGACGCGAAAAGAACATTTTAAAGATCCATTCCCTTATTGCTTAATTAAATCTAAAAGCAATGCTTTATAGTGGGATTGGAAATAATTATAAGTGCGCTATAGTTAGGTATATTGCTTTTTTGTCTTTTTTTAATGAAAACTAAATTTATTTATATTGTGTACACACTAAATTGTACTGTGCTATATACAATAGAATATTACACTTCCTGCTCTTATAAAGGCGCATTGCACCACAGGCTGAGCAAATATGCAGAGCGTATTTTGATTTGAAACAACTGAGCCTAGTATTGGTAAGTCCATTCATTGTTCGGCTCCAATAGGTGATTTTGATTTCTAATATGGAGTGGACGGTCCTGAGTTTCTATGGAGACAGAACCACTCTATGTCTGGACTTACGTAAAAGTATTTAAATGGAGTAGAAGGTTAAGAGAGAGATAGAGTGAGAGAACGGTTTATTACTCAACTTTCGTAGCTCTTGGCTAATTTACAGATGCAAAAACATTACATGTTAAACATATAAGAAAAAAGAAATGGCACAACATTACATGTTAAACATAGATAAACATTACAACGTTACATTTTAAACATGGACATAAAAAATGGCACAAATGAATTACAATATTGGTATGTTCGTGCACGTATGGGTGTCAGTTTGAGTTTTTGTCTGGTTTTTCTGTTCGTGGAGGCATCTGCGGGGTGAATATCACGGTGGGTTGGGTTTGATAGCAATGCTTGTCCAAATCACATAATGAGATTGCTCAAGGCACTGGATTATAAGTGTATTGAATGCTTCTTGGTAGGGAATATCACTACATCCCAGGATTAAATAATCACATCTCACGATTAATTGTTTAAATAGTTACTTTTATACTACATAAATGTTAGATTATCCTACTGATAATCTAGGCTTGTAATACAGTGTTGTCCAAGTTGTCAGATTGTGCATTGCTGGTAAGAATATATTGTATTGATTATCTTTTTTTAGGTTCCTCTAGGTGCTGGAATTGCCTTTGCCAATAAATACAAGGGGAATCAGGGTGTTTGTATATCTTTATATGGAGATGGGGCTGCAAATCAAGGTCAGCTATTTGAGGCTTTTAACATGGCTCAACTATGGAAATTACCTTGCATTTTTATCTGTGAAAACAACGGTTATGGCATGGGCACCAGCGTCGAACGGTCCTCTGCGAGTACAAACTATTATACGAGAGGCGATTTTATTCCGGGAATATGGGTAAGTTTATGTTTGCAGTTATTCAAAAGTAATTTTATTAAGTGCCTTCAAGACCTGGATAGTAGAAACTTGAAGAAGTGGGGGGACACTCTGTTACGCAACTTCTTTTTGTTAGTATTTCATGAAAAAAAGAGACAAAGAAAAGGTTCTTGAAAAAAGCTTTTTTTAATGAATAGGACAAACAGAGACAGAATTAGAGACTTCTTCTTGTTTGTCTTGTCATCAAATTTGTTAGAAACCTAATGAAGATGTGACATCTATAAGGTCATATGAAGAAAAAGTAACCAACTTCTTGTGAAATTCACACAAGATATACTTCATTCTATTCCAGATAGAACTGGTTGTCGTGCATGCAAGTAAATTTCGTTTTACATGACTAGCAAGATCATATTTAGCTAGTAACGATGTGCCACACAATCTAGAAAAAAATTACAAAAGTCGTATTTTTTTTTCTATTTTAAGTGTTGCCCACTTTACTTGCTAAGTCCAAGTTGTTATGGGTGGGAAAGTAAACCATGTAAAACAACCAAACACATTTCTACAATTAATTTTATCTCTGATATCTTAAATACTGCTATGTTCCTTAATGTAGGATTTAGGTTGCTTGCAAACAATGTTAATCTAGCCAGCCATAGGGTTAATTTTCTGAGGCCAGCGTCATAAATAATGATAAGTAGCCGTTAAGAACCGTTATAAGCAATATAGCCCAGCAGGCACATTGATATTTAACAATACATTAATGTAATACAAGACTATTTGACCATTGTGTTTTTGTTTTTTTTAAATCTCTAAGTTGTGTAATTGTGTAATTGTGTAATTTTGTAATCACGCGATTACAAAAATCAGCAGTTTAGTCTCTTCTTTGGAGAGGGCATTTTTGGGAACCTCCCCGTTTGGGGAGGCTACAGAATTGTAGATGGTATTGCGCCGTTGAGGCTTGCATATCATGCTGCCTTAGTTTAGCTTGTTTGTGTTTGAGATATACCTATTTTCGAGTGACGATAATTTGAACCACTTATGCAGTGATCATTCTCCTACAAATACATCGAAAAATGGCAGCAGAAGAAGCTGATGCTAGCCTAAAAAGCATTCTAAAAAGTAAGCGTTTAAAATCAGGACCGCTAGTGTTATCTATTATTGAAATTCTCATCGCAAGCCAGCTGTACAAACCTTACGAAGATGTTATTAGAGTTCAGCTTAAGCCAAAAACGAAAAAGATATGGCGCGGCAACCGCGCAGGTAGAAGGGTCCGAGAACGCAGAGAGCGCCGTGTACTTTATAACGGTGATCATAGTATTCCAGTAATCAGTATAGTTCGCAATGACAGCGGAACAAAAAAGTCAAAGAATAAGCAATATGAGACATGCTTAATTACTATAGCATGAAGTCCTACTACAGCGACGAAGCTTCGAACAACTCGGATAATCCCCCTCATGTGCTAAAACCTGTCAATCTAAGTGCCAAAACAAATTTCCCAAGCCTGATTGTGTGCAATTCCAGATCACTGACGAATAAAGTAGACGAGTTAGAACTTGTCTTACGCATCAACTCGACACCACTAGCAAATATTTACCGAATGTTCCATCCAAGCATTTGGCAGGTGGATCGCTAATTTTGACTTCGATCCAATTTGTGTTATAACAAATATTGATGAAAAGTTCGAGACATTATACTCGATTCTGCAGCAAATGTACCATGATTTGTTTCCAGTTAAAGAACAAACGATATGTGAGACGGATAAGCCGTGGTTAGATACTAATATAAAAAAATGATCAAGGAACGATGTAAACTCCATGCTGCAGCAGACACACTGAATGCAAAAAAGATAAGAAACAAAGTCGTCTCAGCCCTCCGAGCTTCCCGAAAAAGATATGTACGGGAAAAAATAGCACCGCTCCTCAAGTCAGATTCTCACAAGTGGCATGACGCAGTAAAACGGCTTATTGGGAAAAAAAAGGAAACGAAATACGAATCAATAACCCAGATGGTAGTCTTATAAAAGCCTCGGAAGTCAACGAACTGTTTACTCAGATTTGTGCTACCCATCCAACCGTAAGTGATGAACAAATGTGTGACATCATTAACAACAGTGTACAGATGAAATCGTAGAGGTGTCAGAAATGGCAGTTCACTATTCAATCGGACGACTACGTAACAGCTGTGCCTCATACCCAGGTGAACTCCCCGTGAAATTACTGAAAGACTACTCACCTTTCTTAGCCAAGCCTATCGCATCGGTGATAAACGTATGTTTCTCAGAATAATCGTTTCCGAGAATGTGGAAAGCTGCATATGTCCGTGTTATACCGAAAATCAAGACACCCCAGTCCTGTGACCAACTGAGACCAATATCGATAGCTCCTAACTTAGCAAAACTAGCTGAGGGTTTTATCTACCGTTCTTTGTTAGAACAAACTGCTCCTGCGATCGATCCGCACCAATATGGTTGCATACGAGGCAGTAGCACGGCAATGTATTTAGTGCAAATGTATCCCTTAATCGTCCAGTGGTTGGACACTTCTAATAGTACTGTCGACTATTTCTGGCGGACTACCGAAAAGCATTCGACCTTATCAAACACATGACCGCATTAACTAATCTGAAAGAAATGGGAGCCAAAAACAAATACTACTATTAGTGAGAGAATTTTTAAAGGGGAGACGGGAATCACTTTACCCTTTGTTTGCAGAAGATACCTGCTCTGAGTGGTCAGAACTAACCTGTGGATACCCCCAAGGAACGAAATTAGCTGCTCTTTTATTTCTTGCCGTCATCAACCCTATCCTTGCAGAATTTGAAGAGTGTTTAAAGTTTGTTGATGACTTGTCTGCACTTCTCAAATATATAGTCGAAAATGCAGTAGCAAGTCGAATACTCTACAAGTGAATAAACAGAAATCAAAAGTTTTACGATTTAATCCACTCAAACGAGATATCACTACCCCAGATGCTCTGTTTCCAATTGTTTCCTCTGCAACAATCCTAGGCGTAACATTTACAAGTGACTGCTCGTTTAAGCTGCATGTAGACAATATTGTGCACAAAGGTCACTAATCAATCCAGAGTTTAACAAGTATGTGCAGATTAGGCTTCTCTGATCGTCAGCTCCTGCTGGCGTATACAATCTACATCAGGACTTTTCTCGAGTATTGCTGTCCCTTTTGGGGTACCCAAACTCAGAACACAGCTTACATGGCAGATGAACTAGAACATGTTCAAAACCCCGATACTAGGATAATACTTGGACCCAGTTTCAGCAACTACGAAAGTGCCCTTGAGCTCTTGAATTTGCCCACCTTATTCGATCGAAGACATGAGCTAATAATGATACTTGGGAAATCACTATTAACAAACGAGAAGCACCGATTCATACTTCCACCATTGTTCAACCATCGAGCAGATTTTCACGATTCGACAAATAGTAGAGAAGACCACAGAGTTCCGACAGGAAGTATTTATTGCCTTCGTTGACTTCCGTGCTGCATTTGACTCAGTCTAGCGAAAAGCTCTTTGGCGGATTCTAGAGTTGACTGGCCTACCCGAGAAATATTGCAGACTTCTCAAGGCGCTGCACCATGGGACGGAGAGCTGTGTACAAGTAAATTCTGCAAGAAGAGGCTGCCAAAGTAGGACTGCATATAAACTGGAACAAAACTAAAATTATGGCCATAGACCCGTCTTCTCCTGCTGTTAAATCTCCAGTTAGCCTGGTCAGCACCACTAGCATCGAGGTTGTTAAAGACTTCACCTACCTGGGCTCCGTAATTTCTTCAAATGGCTCACTTCTCCCCGAGCTGCAGGCAAGATTATCTAAAGCGTCTTCTGTCATGGGTAGACTGAATCGTCACCCCTGGCGAAAACCAAATATCAGTCGCAAAACGAAACTGCGGATCTTCAATGCTCCAGTCGGCTCTGTGATGCTTTACGGAGCTGAGACATGGCAAGCATCAGCTGCAACCCTCAAGAAAATAGACGTATTTCATGCAAAGAGCCTGAGGAGGATTGAGGGCCTACGATGGTCCGACTTCGTCAGCAATGAAAAGCTTCTGCAGCTCACAAAGCAGTCTTGGTTTTCGACTCAAGCAGCCGAGCGAACCTTACGATGGTTCGAGCATCTGCTTCGAATGCCACCACATCTACCCGCAAAGATGATCTATGACTTCGACCCTATCAAAGTTGGTTGGAAGCGACCTCGTGGCCGACCGAAGAAACGTTGGTCCGACAGCCTGTCCGAGTTCTTGGCGATGGCAAACATCAGATAGGGCGAAGAGCAAATACTCGCCATGGACCGAAGTGGGTGGAGGAGGCAGACGTCACTCTCTACGCCGAGCAGTGTCCGGCAGGAGACTTTAGTCAAGTCATCAATCAGCAGACATAATAGGCATTGCAACAAACTAGAACCAGTCAAGTGCCATACGAACAGATTTGCAAACTGCTTTGTACCATATTTCGTAAGTGTATCTAATTAGTGACCATTTTGTGATTGTAAAAGTAATGTAATTTATCGTTCACTTTTGAGTGCTACGATAGCTATTTCAATACACGAATACGAATAAAAGAAATTACTTTATTTTTTTGTTATGTTTCCTTGTTTTCTATTTTTGAGATTGAGGTCAAACTGAATATCTTCTCTGGTACCTCCCTCGTGATTACGACATTGACTTGAGGTGCAATTGTTTTCAACCCATTGATTACGTTGTCCTTACAACCAGTAGAACTTTAGTTAATATAATAAGTTCTATTCACTTTATTCTTATATAAAAGATCATTTCAACTAACCTGAATTTAATTAACTTGAGTCAGAATTGAGTTTTTTTTCTACCTGTGAGGAAGGGTGTCCAGCATCTGTCATACAGAAATACTTGCCAGCTGAAATGCAACGACTAGTTAAATTGGGTAACACGCAGGGCTCATAGGCTATGATTAATTAGAGGTTATTTTTTTGAGCTAGATATTGATCAACTTTTACCTGAATCGTTATTTTGGCATATGCCCTGATAAGCATCATACAAGGGAGTAAAAATGGCCACAGTTTTCTGCTTTTTGCTGTTTCACAGTATTGCTGTTTGAAGATTTACCTTCGAGTCAAAACTAAATCATAATGTATTGCCTTGTTTAAAGTGAGTAGAGATCAAGTGTTGAATCAGAATATACGAGAATCCTTTTTGAATTAAAGAAAGTTAACATAAGATAGAATCAAATTCGACGCATTCACAAGGCAAAAGTAGAAATTTTTTGTTTATTCCAACAAGAGTTGCTTTTATACAAGTTGTTTAAGAGTGAGAACTGGAAAATAGTGTCAATATTTCGGGTCTTTAACCAAGTTACAAAAGTAATTTTCAGGTTGATGGTATGGACGTCCTAGCTGTTCGCGAAGCAACCCGATTTGCTGCCGATTTATGCCGAGAAGGAAAAGGACCGTTTGTGATGGAGTATGCCACCTACCGGTACCAAGGCCATTCTATGTCGGATCCTGGGACAAGTTACAGGTTAGTGCTGTTTATCTGTTTAGTTTCCAATCTGACTTAATTTTTTGCTTTCAAACTGGGAGCCGGCTCTTACTCCCCTTCCCGGAAAAAACTCCCGAAAATACGCCCCTTCTCCGCGGAAAAACCTCTCCCGGAAAATCCCTCCCCGTCAGTTATCCCCCCATGGAAATTTACCCATCACGAAAAATTGAGCAGTCAAAGAGAAAGTACAAAATAGGTATCACAAAATGCCGATCAGATGTCCTAATGGGTAACAAACGGACCAGATATCAAGAATAGGACAGGGGCTGGTCGGTCTTCAATCCCTTTCGACTCATAAAAAAAGAATTTTCTGAAGGGAATTTTCGACGGGGGGGATTTTCCAAGGGTAAACGCTTAGACCCCTTCAAACTATGCCTATTTTGCTCTTGTTGGGCTGCAAATCATGGAAAGGAAACAAGTCTAGAAATTTGAATTTTGCAAAAGGGCCGAAATCCTGGTGCTTTTCTTGCTCTTCTAAGTTGCCTTAGAAGAGCAAGTAACCCTCAAAGAAAAATTTCTGGGTGTTTAAAAAACAATCTCTCGACGAGACTGGATATATGCTTAGACCTGGAATGATGGATACGAATCAAAGGAAACCACAAAAGGGTTTTTAGGAAAATTTAAAAGAAGGCTCCAGGACATAGAAATGCTAAGTTACCCGACAATAAATTTGCACAATCAGGTGAAAATAGATTATGTTTTGCAATTATATTCTAAGTTAGGTTTCAAATTGCCTTTAGCTAGAATTTGGATACAACTGGGAGCAAAATGTTTGCCTTTTAAGTCTCATTTTTGCTGGTCGAGGATAGAAAAGGAAACCCGTATTTCTTGTCCACCCTGGGAGATTACTCAGAACAGGTTACTTCATTTTCATGTCGTGTGCCCGAGTCTATCCTAGTATAGGTGTTTGGTTTTGAAGGAACATATATTATTAAAAATTACTATGTCTACTGTTAACAACAGCTATTTTTCAGTCAACGGTTGTTTTTATTATTTTTTTCTGTTTTGATTTTTTCTGTTGATTGCCATAAAGCTCGGGTAGTTTACCAAGTTGTCCAACATTTATTGTAAATTCGTCTTTTTCTTTGCATGTTTTCCTGATTTAAATTGGGTATAAGGTAATAGAGGCTGGTAATATCCAAAAACTAAATCAATTCTCAATTGCAGATCAAGAGAAGAAATTCAAGAAGTTCGACAAACAAGGGATCCCATATCGGGTTTTAAAGACAGAATTCTAAATGCTGATTTAGTGACGGCCGAAGAATTAAAAGAAATTGATCTGGAAGTACGGCAAACTGTCGATGATGCCACAAAGCAAGCCAAAGTTGACCCTGAAGTAGGGATCGATGACTTAGCTGGAGATATTTATTCTCTTCCTATTGAAACTAAGATTAGAGGAGTGACCTCTTTTGATACGATAAACCATAAACGAATCGGGCGTGCTGTAAACTTTCAATAAAATATCTTTTTAATGTTAATTACATGTGTACATTTTTCTTCAAACTCCGATTAAATATTAAAAAATTACCATTATTTTTTCTTTTTATGAATTACCAACCGCTGATACAGACCATTATTCAAAGCATTTTATTATTTCTGCAAGCTTGTTGACATACTAGCGAACTGCCTTCCTCCATTCATTCCTATTAAATTCCTGGTTTCGGGTAATCCCCAATTATGCTAGTTTTCTTCTTTACGTCATTCTAATATCACCTGGGGTGTCCTTCCTTTTGCTTCTCCTGCAATATTTTCTGAATCATTAAAATGGGTTCAGTAATATTATTGAGTATAGGTTGTTTATTATAATAATAATAATAATAATAATAATTTGTTTTTGACCCACTAATGCGGTGATCGAATGGAGTAACAAATGCGAAAAAAAAGAACGCATACAAAAAAAAAACTATCCTATGACAAAATTATGAAGAATAGCAAATGCAAATCACAACAATCGCACAAGAGGATGAAAAGGACCTAACCGCAGGGCATCTTCTTTTAACTTGGGGTCCAATTAATATACGACGTCAATATATTAGTCGCATTATTACGGTTTCTATACCAACGAGGCAGATACCAAAGATATTTACAATAACGGAAATACAAATCCTATGTATCCTGTATATTACTGTTATTAAAAAAATCGGTGTAAACCTGATAGAAAAAGAATAGAATGCTCACAATATGTTGAATAGAGTTTAGCCAAGGCCTTACAAGAATGCCGGCCACATTTTTGGAAAATTTTTGCATAGCCTAATTTAAGCTTATTCTTGATATCTGCAAGCACACTAGTACGGATAGCTGAAACAGAAGAGCATATACTAGTCCCAAGCCAACGCAACGCAGGAACCAGCTTAACTGAAAATGAACCACAACTTAAATCACTACTTCGGTTTTTAAGCATAAAAAATTAAAGAATCACATTTTTCAGCATTAAACACGAGGCCAATTTTTTCAAAAAACTTAGAAACAAACTGGGTAAACTTGGCTAGGATGAATTTTGAGCGGCTAGTAAGTAATAGATCATCTGTATATGTAAGATAAATTAGTTAGGCCTGTAAAACACGACGGAAAAATACGAGAAAGCACAGGGTATGTATAAGCATTGAAAAGGTATGGTGACAAACCCTCCCCTGCCTAAGTTCAGACCGAATAGGCATATTACCAAAACAGATGAATTCATTCCAAGCTGGGTAAGAGAATACTATAGTTGGCTGTGACAAACCGAGAATTCGATGTGCATGTGGCCATCCTATATATGGTTTAAACCCAAATTGATTCGGCACAATCAACATTTGGAAGAATTTCAGGAAGCAGGACATTCAAAAACTTTGTTCAACAAGCAAGCTAGTGTAATAGTGTAATATACGATGCGCAATTAGTCGGATCTTTCCCACGTTTAAGAATCGAAGTGACACCCGCACAAAAAGGAATAAGGCACCAAAGACGTACACAAACAAATTTGAAATAATAACTGCAAATGATGAACCAATTCTTTCGAATCAATAGGAAGGTGAAAAACACTAATACCATCAATATCACACGATTTAGATTTTAAATCCTTAACACGACGGATCACACGGTCAGCAGAAACGGGAAGCACATGACCTTGGGAAATTCTCATAGGTAATACATAAGAACAGAGGCTAGCAAGCTGAGAATGAACCGTATAATTTGTAATGTTAAAAATCTTATTATAATGGTTAATCCAAGAGGCAATAGGGATCCGATCGACAGTAGGAGGTGAATCAAACTTCGCAACTTTAATGAACAGTTTTTATTGACTAGAAATCTTTCTATTCACAACAGTCAAACAATTTTTGACTAGAAATTCCGCACCATTCTACCTTATTTTACGAAGATAACCTTTAAATTCTAACTTCGTTTTCTGTTTAATGTCAAAAAGTTGATCCCTTAATGGTTGGCCACACACTACCCAAATTGTAAGCCACAAAATCGAACGATCTTTTTTACAATTTTTAAACCAGGGTCAGATATCCATATTGAACTTCCAGTCTTAAGCTTGAAACGGCAAAGCGAGACAGCCACTTCTTCAGCTTTTTTCAGGCAGGATACGATCTGGCTGTAATATATATGGAGCAGAACTCGAGCTTGCGGGAATATAACACTGGTACATAGCAAATTAAATGGAACTTTAATCATAGACAAAAGAAGAGCAAGGGTTAATATATATAGAGGCCAGTCGGCTTTATTCCAGTCTCTGTTGGTTATCCACGTTTGATAATTTTACATAAGGTCTGTTCAGCCCGAGTCGTATTGATGGTAACAGTGGCTGAAAGGGGCAGATGGCCGTAATCACGTTGATCCTGGTCAATGCGAATATCGCTAATAGAAACACCAGAAAAACAACACAGTGATCGATGTCAGACAACGAACCGCTATTGTGTATGTATGAATGGGATGCGTCTTTATCTGAAATTTGATAGCCATTAGATAGCGAATCCAAAAATAAATCAGTCCGTGCTGAGGTAGAGTTCATATATACAGTTCATATCGCGTAACAGGATCCAATCCATTACACTCAACACTAATAAGAAGGGTCTAGCAATGCACATGCTTTAGTATACTTTGTTAGAGAGGAAAAGGATTTTTGATCGCAAGGAAGGCATACATTAATAAGAACTGGGTTAGCAAAACGGACTGCAATGAAATAATCACATTCACGATAACACACGGGGGATAGCGGGACAAGTTTCTGTTTTAATAGGCTGGTCAGCCCGCCTGAAGGTCTCCCGGAAGTTTTGTGGGTATTTGTAGCGAAAACCAAGTGTTCTCTACTCCTGCAAAGGGACCAAACTCACCAAGGGCAAGAGGTTTTCTTGTAGAAACAAAATGTCCAAATTCGATAATTTCTAGTTCAAAGAATCATCCTTATCCTTCGTCCCGTTAACGTTGAATGAACATATAGAAAATCTGATTTTAATAGTCATTTTCTTAGCTGACTAGAACGTTTAGCTACAGCATTACGAAGGATTCGGTATTTCAAAGAAAATGAAACATGATTACCATGACTATTAGCACATTTGGGGTAGCCTGACACGGGGAATTGTGCGACAATCCTTGCTCCCCTGCACAGCGGGAGCAATGTTTAGGGATATCACAACTGGCCTTCAGATGATTAAGCGATTGGCAGTTATAACAACACCTAGGCGGACGCTGGAACTCATTAACTCGGAAAATCTAATAACCAACTTTCACGCCAAGCATTTTCTAAAAACACTTTAGCAACAAAAGAATTGCCAATTCGTTTTGCACCCTTAGTATCGCCGCAACCAATTAGCATGCCCACGTCAAAAATATTTGATAAATCTTTCATAATTACGATATATTTTGTCACAGTTGCTCATTACAGAGTTGACAGAATCGCAAAGTCCTTAGCAGCAGCCTGATTAATTCTCGCCACCAATTTATCGCCGGAGGGCTTTTGCTATGAATACATTCATGACCAAGTATAAGGTTAATCGCATCGTGGTGTTTTGCAGGATTATTCAGGTGAGATGGAACTTTTGAAGTGACAATAGTGGCAAGATTATCAACGATTGGCTAGGGCTCCCGGCCACTAGGAGGAGGAAAGTGTAGATCATAAGACACAATTTTCTCATGGATTTGCTTGAGTTAGGAGTCAAAGTTTAGAAGTCTTGATGCGAGGCTTGAGTATGCAACGCCTGAAATGAGAGGGAACTCGGTAGGCAAAATATTCACGCGAGTAGGCAAAACAAAATAATCAGACTCACATTTCTGAAAGGTCTCAGGTATATCCTTTATGTGACGGTAATTAGCTAGATCACCTTGCCGTCGAGGCACACTTTCGCCCACGAACACTCGAGACCATAGGTCAGTTTTGGCTATCATAATAGACTTTTCATCAAAAAAGTCAGCCGCATCTTAGGCAATAATTTTATTATCCCCCCCCCCCTTCATGAAAATATGACTACACAAAGTTTAGCACCGCCGAATGCACAAGCTCCATCATAATAGCAATTCAAAAGAGACAACACAGGCCACAAGTCCAAAATAAGTCCAAATAATACACAAAACAGTTAACCAGAGTTGAAAAGCATTATCAAATATAAATGTAATGTTCTCAAAGAAAAACTTGACACACAGGTTTATTAATTGTTTAATGTCTATTACGATAATCCAGTGTTCACTCAATGAAACCTAGTTTAAATTACTTTTAGATTGTTTTTTTTTCAAAACGTTTGGAAGAAAACAATATTGGTAGTAAGGAGGAAAAACAAATTCGAGGGTCTTTTTTATTTGGAGTCTCTGTTCTAGCGTGCCAAGATGCGTGTCCGAGACGTCCTTAGAAAAGTAAGTCTAGTTTGCTGAGCGATTTTCTTAGAAATCGCCCAGGAATAGATATAGAAGTCCTCGTAAAATGTAATATCCGTTTCTAAAAGAAGTCATCAACATGAAAAGAAGTTTGAACGTCCCAACATTATAAAATATGTTTAATCGCTTCAATAGCTGTAAGCTAACAGGCTCATATAAGTATACAAAGAAAAAAAAACAACAATAGAAATTCAAAATAGCAAGCACTTCTTCAAGGTTATAATTTATGCACATTTCAAGAAATGACAAGCAATAGAATTATTGGTCCTAACGATGGATGAAGTGCTGCATAGTTACTTGCATTGAATTACAGTATCTTTCCGTTTCTGAATCCGAGTTTCTTGAGGTAATCTGCCAATGGTTTTTTCTAGTTAGTTTGGTTTAGCATTTAGTTTACAAGTTGTCTTGGTGCGATGGAAGAATATGAGGGTGAAATTGGAACTTCAGGGATTTCCACCCGGTAGTTTGGTGGCAAGGGTTGTCTCATTTCCAAGAAACGCAGACCAAGATGACCTTCTTAAGTAGTGACGGAAGAGCCACTAAGATTCTTAAATCTCTTTTTTGAATATGTTCTTATTTTATGTTTCTGATCTTTGGTTTGATATAAACGCCAAGCAGGATAAGCTTAATCAAGCAACGGGCAAGCATAAGTTACACTAGATAGATCTTAACCTATCCAACGAAACTGCTAAGTACTTATTACGACAAAGAAAAATATAATCTAAAATTAGTCTAAAAAGAGACTAACTGTACAATTTTGGCTTCAGATCCTCTTGGTTTCTTTGGATATTGCTCCTCATCATGTCTGGCTAATTTAGTTTCAAAAATTAAGTTCGTATCACCAAGACATTTACTAGAGAATGTTGAAAATCAACCAAACTTGTTGAGATGTAACTCCTAGTATCTTAGTTGTACTTACCGGGGGTCGAGGATCAGTCTGATCTCGGTGGGGGAAAGGGTTTCCTAATTATAGTCATCAGAATATCTACCAAAAGAGGTTTCTAGCTATGAGAAAGTAGCAGTTAATATCCTAGTTGTGCATCTACAGATTCAGAGTTGATTCAACCTCTGTGAAAGAAGAGAAAGACGCATAATTCTTATATTCTTGTAATCTGTACATCCACGAGAAGAGGACGTTGGACGTCAGTTAAATCCTGAAGAGGGGGGAGGGGGTTAAAAAGGGCTTTCACTCGCCTAACTACTGGGCGGTCGGGTGGAGCCCAATAAATCCTTGCAGCATCCGCAGTTGAATTTTCGGGATTATTACTCAATCCAACCCTTCTGGTAAAAGGGCTATATTCGTATCTTCTGCATTCATCAAAAGGACTTGTTGACTATCAGTAAAATAGGATAGGAATTATCTGTGAACTTTTTACTTGCTCTCTTTGGTCAAACCAGAAACTTATTAGATGCAGAGTTCCGCAAAAAGCTATCGGTGCTTCCGTCTTTTGTTGCTTCATGCACGTTATAACTTGTTTTGGTCAGTGTTACCGGAACACTTCAAAGAGCACTGACAAGAGAAGTCTCGTTTGTTTCTTCATTTCCAATCCTTGTAATTTCTAATTGGAGCATTTTTCGAATGAAGTCATGGAAAATAAAATCTGTTTATTATTATTGCAGATTCCAAAAAATAAGGATTTATAAGAACTTCCATTAGTGATTTTAAAGTTTTTTCCAGTGTGTTTAACAGTGGACGCAAGTGACCCCTGGGGTTATTGTCTAAATTTCTTCCAGGGCCATTAAGAATCGTAAAACAGAAGAAAAAATAATGCAGTATCTATCGCTTATTTGTTTTCTTTGCTCCATATTGTCAAAAGAAATGAGATACCATGTCCCATTTCTATATACAGCGAAACTTTATGCTGTAGATCTTGGATAATATAATTTTAAACGGTCTATTGCTGTTGAACTATAACAGTAACAGTTTCGAGCATCGTGAAATGTGCCCAAGGAAGGTGAAGCACCGAAGACTTTGCTACAAATTTTAGGGTTCAAAATGACTTGGTACTAAGTTCTTATAAGACGGAGGCATTTGATACTTGTAAGGTGAACCCTATTTTTAGCCACTTGTAAGGTAAAAGTGTTATTACTGTTTTTGTAAGATGTTGTAACTGACATTCCCCTGAAGTTTTACTTGGTTGTTTCTATTGTTAGTAGGACTACATATTTCAGGTCTTTGATGGGTGTAGACAAAATGGATATTTTTACTGACTTATTATCAGTTTGAACGTGTTTGGTGTCCCGCAAGTATAGATACAGCTAGGGCTGTCATGTTTAGGGGGAGGGTGGGAGAGGACCCCCACAATTTTTGTGGGCAATCCGTAAAAAATGAGGAGGTGTAACCGTAGCGCAAAATGCCACGGTTTTTCTGGTGCCGCAGAATTTTTTTGGGTTAAATAAAGACCGCAAAAATACTTCAAAATCAATTCACGGAAATTAGTTGGTGAATATATTTCTCAAAACCTAAAAGGAGAGGGATATTTTGTTTTTCTCCATCATTTTTTTCTATAGAATGAACCATTTACCGACGAATATAAAAAAAAAATCAAATTGTATTGGAAGGGTTCTTGAGGAGAGCCGACACTACTAGCAATTTGAACGAAATGGGATTTGGCAAAATCTTTTTTTTTACAACATTGGAATTTTTCTACAGCTTGTGAATTATTTGTATCTTAAGGTTTATCTTAAAGGTTGATGTCAAATTTGGAGACCATATTGTGGGATAAACGTCATACATCTAAGATATGCCAACTTCCTGCCGTCTCAGCACGTCTGACTTCTTAATAGTTTCTTTTTACATATGCAACTGATAAGATGTTTAATGGCTTGGCCATCAGTCTCGTATTTGGATGTTGCTTACATGGTAAAAATATATACACCTTATGTTTCCAAAAGAAAATGATTTTCTCGCTAATTCAAATCCATTTGACTGTATAGAATATTAATTTAAAGAATGTTTTTCAAAGAAGTAAAGAGCGGTTGTAAATCCCAAACCGAGCAGAAATAGAGGTATGAAAAGTCAAACATAAGACGGAAAGAACTTTTTATGAATGGAATCTAATGATAAACGAAATCTAAAAAGAAGAGAAATTACAAATAATATTCTTGTCAATTCAAAACGAACATAAATTATACCAAATAAGAGTGGGGTTGCCCTCCTTGTCAAAACATCAACAACACCGAATAATTACGATATTATTCAATCTCAAGAAGAACAAATAATTTCATAGGATAAGCACAATTACGACTTTTAACTTGGTTATTTTATTTTAAAAGGTCAGTTTACTTACAATATGTTTTCTCCTAGTTCTATTTCATTCAAAAAATATAAAAGTTAATACTTAAAAAACAAAAAAAGGTTTTTTTATTAAGCAATCTGTTTAGTTTGCTGCTGTAATATTTTGAATTGGTGAATCAATAAATGATTCGTTAATAAACGTTATTCATCATTAAGTGCAAACCTTTTAGGGCGTTTTCGTACGGTAATTACTTTTATTTGTGGTAACTCCTGTTTTAAGCTTTGTTTCAATATTAATCACTGTTACTCCAGTTCGTGTTAGGTTTAGTTTATTCTTCCATTGTACCATATGTTTTGGCTTAAGCATGACTTAAACCTGAGATTTAAACTACGATACAACTTCATTTCTGCTAGTTTTAGTTTTCACACTTTAATACGTTTTATTTTATTGAACTACTTTGTTTTGGAACAAAGTTGCTTAAAAATTGATTTCTTTTCGATTTTTTTTGACATACTTTTTATTTCTCGTTAATTATGTAATATATTAATTTTTGATCATCTTTAATTGAGTGACAATTTTAGTATTTTAAACTTTTCTGTTAAGATCTAAAACGTTGAAATTTTAATTTAAATTATGGTGAAATTTGAAAGTTCATTTGAAGCGTTCGATCAACCATACGTTTTGTGCAGTTAACGTTTCATTAAATTTTCAATAAGAAATCTAGGGCGGATGATGGATGGGGATTTTTACTCCTATGAATTGGAATTCTATATTGTTTTATTTCTTTTATGAGGCCAAGGCCATCCAGACCAAGGCCCTGCAAATGCCCTAGAAAATTGACGTATCTCCATCTGTTTCATTTTTTTTAACTGTTATTGTATTTAAATAGATGCATGTCTAGATCATTTATAATAAAAAATCGAAGCGTTTTGTTTAAATAGCCTAGCGTTTATTTATTTGTATGTCGGGTTTTTGTCAAACTTTTAAAAAGGATTTTCGATCAGTATCTGAAGAACGAGAATTATCATGGCTGACGATAAGATCTACAGTTATTTCATCTTTAGAATAAAGACATATTTTCAGGCATCGTAAATCGACGCAACTGACAGACGTTCAATCTGCTGAGGTACCCTTGGCCCTAAAAAGATAACATTTAATTTTAAGCCGGTGGGAGAATGGCAGAAGAAACAGCCGAGGAAGCTGGTCAAAGAGTTAATGCCAAAAGGCTTGCGGCTAATAGAGAAAGTAAGAAAAGAAAGCGTGCCGAGGAATCACCAGAACAGCGTGAAGACAGGCTTGCGTCTCAAAGAGAAATTACCAAAAAAAACACGCCAATGAATCACAAGAACAACGTGAAAACAGGCTCGCGGCTCAAAGAGTTAATACCAAAAGAAAGTGTGCAGAGGAATCACAAGAACAATGTGAAAACAGGCTTGCGGCTCAAAGAGATAATGCCAAAAGAGAGCGTGCCGAGGAATCACAAGAATAACGTGAAAACAGGCTTGCGGCTCAAAGAGATAATGCCAAAAGAAAGCGTGCCAAAGAATTACAAGAGCAACGTCAAAATTATCCCCTGGCATTCAGGTACAGCCCAGTCGATGATCATAGCTTGAGTAGATGTGTCCAGATCGGGACTATGTCTAAAATTTGTCCCTATTGCAAAGCCTTGAAATTTAATAGCGAAACAATGGGAATGTATTGCGCCTCAGGAAAAGTTAAACTTCCTCAACTGGCTGGACCACCAGAGCCATTGAAGACTTTATGACGTTATAGACCGGGACACCGGGACACAAGGAATATAAATGACGGCCGGGACACTCAAAGAGAAATTACAGACCGGGACACAAATGACGACCGGAACACAGGGACACAACTACAACGGGGACGCCGGAAGGGCGCAGAGGGGTATATAAACGACGACGGGGACACAGAGAATATTCAATTAGCAATCATCAACAACCAAGCTCAAGGGCAATCATTAGAAAATCATGGGCAACTATATCTTGCATGTTCAAGAGTCGGTAAACCTGGCAATATATTTATATGCACAGACAATGGGACAGCGAAGAATGTTGTATATTCGCAAGTTTTACGTCGTTAAAAACATGTATCTATCTATCTATATTCACAGGTGGGACACAGGGACACAACTACAATGGCATGGAACTAATATGGCACGTAACGACTTACGCGCGCGGCGGGGCTTGGGGCGGAGGTTACAAAGCGCCTCATCAACAACTAGTATATATATATATATATATATATATATATATATATATATATATATATATATATATATATATATATATATATATATATAAGCTGTTGGTGTGGCGCTTTGCGATTTTTATAGATGTTTATATATATATATATATATATATATATATATATATATATATATATATATATATATATATATATATATATATATATATATATATATATATATATATATATATATATATATATATATATATATATATATATATATATATATATATATATATATATATATATATATATATATATATATATATATATATATACGTATATATATATATATATATATATATATATATATATATATATATATATATATATATATATATATATATAAACATCTATGTATATTATGAAAATTATGTTTTAGGTGGTTTTACCAGGCCAACTCAACATCAGCGGAATTCTTTATTGAGAATCTTGCCAAATACTGATGAGATAATTGTCCAGGCCGGAGAGGACGTTTCAATCACGTGCATTGGAGACCAGTATCTTTCGTGGGAGTATTCGACCCATTCGTATAGCGTGAGCTTTCTGTTTTGATTGTTTTTGCATCTTGAGCATTTTTTTCTTCTTTTTTTTACGTAATTAACGAAGGTAAAATATGATTTTCTAGACCAATAGAATCCTACAAATTGTACATGTAAGTTTGCTAATAAGATGGGCCTCTGCGCATACAGTTTTTATTCGAGATGTTGCGCTGCAATGAGAACATTTGGCAAGAAATATTGCCAAATATCATAAGAAACTCTTTATTGTATACGACATAACTATGTCCACAAGTTGATTTAAAATAGAGATTGAAAAATATGTTGCTAATCTCTGTATGGATGAACCTTGACGGCTGGCACATATTCAGGAACGAATTCCAAAAAATACAAAAGTGAACTATAATTGGGCAAATCGTAAAAAGTTTAGAGTTTTTGTGGGGAGTGGGGCTTGAATCCTGTGCTTTTAGTACTGTGCAGCCTCAAAGCAAACTTACAACAAATTTCGTCAATAAATTGTTTCATGCCCAGGTAATATTGACTAATGTTGAAGCTTGCGTCTTTGAGCTTTTGAACTTTGGCTGAAGGAAGCAAGACATACCTTTAAAAATATAACTCCCACAGGAAGGTGGTTTCAGATTTGGTGAGAAGTGCTAGGATAATCGTTTGATCAATGTATAGAATTTGGTAAAAAAAGAAAATTTTTGGGGTAAAGTCATTAGATATTTCAGACCAATATTCAGACCAACCAATACTAGGCCAGTACTCTTAATCCATTTTTATTTTTTAGTTTCCTTATTTGTTATGGAAATGAAAGCCATACGTACCTTCGGAATAGATGTTCTTGTCATTATTACTTCATAATTAGAACTGTTTCATGATATTTTGCCACTGTGATGACATTCATATGCACCTATGCATCGTCTTTATAAAAAATACTTTTTTCTTGGTAAAATATTTTTGAATAAACTGTAGGCTAGTATTTGCGGAGCACACTACAGAGTATTTTTTTAGTGTAAGTAGGATTTTTATTCAAAGTCCCTCCCCTCTTTTAAGACTTTTTCCCGTCAAAATTTCATCAAATGATTCTGTTGGTTTGAATGATATTCACTGTTAATATGTTTTCCCTCCTATGTATTTAAAGCAAAATATACCTCATCTATCCCTAAAAACTGTGACCGTCATCTTCTTCTGTTGATAATGGCACCATTGACCCTCCTTATGCCAATTCAACACAAGAAATCTATTGCTAAAATTGGTCTTTGGTCTCCGATATAAAATAATGCATCATTCTTTTCTCTACAGCAGTGGTTCTCAACCTTCCCCCCCCCATGGACCCCTTTTCCCCTCTTTTTATCTTAGTGGACCCCTTCATAGCTATTGGACATAAGAACAATTTTTTATTCTTCACTAATATAAATTTTAAGGTCTTAATTATCAAACAAATAGCATACAATTAAGCTTTATTTTTAAATGAAAACTAATTTAATACAAATAAAATATTCTAATATAATAATAATTATTATAATTATTATTGCTATTATTGTGATAATAACTACAATATTACAAGTTTCTACAAGTTTCTTCGATTGGCAAGCAGTTAAAGCTCATGGAGAGTAGAGCTCCTCGGGAAGTTTAATTCACTCCAACATTATTTATGTAAATTGGATAAAAAAAAAGCAGTTGGAATTAAGTGTGTGATTAAAAAAAAGGAAAAGGGATGTTTATTCAATGAGATCCCTGTGGTTGATGCTTCTTGACAAGCTTCTTCATATTTGGTTCTTTTGATGTTAATGATAGTCGAAGATTACCCCTTTTCACAATGTCAAGCCTATTTCGAGCTTTTGATAAAATTTGAGAAACACGACTATATCCCGCTTCAACAAGATAAGATGTAGGAAAAGCAATAACGTAGAAGTGCGCTTTATCCCAGAGCAAAGGGTACTTTGTAGCAACATCATTTGTTTTCCATATATTGTACTTTCCATCTTTGAATTTTGCACGCATTATTTCATCACTTTGTAATTCTATGAGGGGCTCTTGCAAAGATAATTCTATTTCGGCAACATTAACTTTGAAAGGAATTGAAACCCAAATCGATATATCCATTCCGAGTAGGTCACTAAACCGATTCAAAATAATGTAAATTACAGAAGAAATTGAATTCTTAAAAATAAAGAGCGCTCTGAGTTTGTTTTGTTCATGGACCCTCAAAATATCATTGTGGACCCCCAATTTGTTGTGTTTTGCCTGTGGACCCCGGTTGAGAACCACTGCTCTACAGTTATGAATCGACTTCATGAATCCGTGATTTGACCAATGCTTCTACTTTTAGATTTCAATTTTCCGGATTTTTATATCAATTTTCCCTAAAATTCCTAGTCTATGGGTCTGATTTCTCCCATTTTTCTTCCTAGAAAAAGGGATATTTTGCCTTACATTTCCCTACAATCTACACAAAAGATAACACAGCATAAAATTGTTGTTTTTACTTCAAATAATGATATATATAGCATCTTTTACACTACCAAGATTACATAAAACGGTTTAACTAAGTGTCATCTCCAGCACTAGCGTTTGTCTTCTTCTTGAAGCCAGCGACAGCTTTTGGTATGCTGACGGTTGATGAAGTCTTATCTTCGTTTTTCAACCAGTAATGGACTGGAATAAATGAGACTAGTGTGAGATTCTCGACACTATTTCGGATGTCGGTTTTGACTAGTTTCAGGAGACTAAACAAATGCTCAGCTGGTGCATTGCTAAAAGGTAAAGAGAAGATCAGTGATATGTACTTCTGCAATTCCGAGTACTTGATTTCACCACTACGAGTCTTCAGACTAAATATCTTCATCTAGTACTGTTCAACTGACAGGTCTTCAACTTTGGCATCTCCCGAATGAGGCTCTGAAGTTTTAAGGAACTGAATTAACTGGTGGTGTAGTACCAAAGAACATCTTGTCGCAAAATGTTTGTAGCTTTCTGTTCACCCAGAGTGACGCCTGCTAGGGCCTGGTCTTTCGGAAACAATTTTCTTAGGAGAGGGACAAAGCTGTCTGCAATATTTAATGGCAGAATATGTTCTGCCACAAATATTCAGTTGCACTGATTAATTTCTTTGGAATTACTGCCCACACAGTCAGAAGTTTTCAATCCTGCCACTGCCAATCTTTGTCTCAATTTCATTGCATGCTTTTATATGCTGCTTGGTTGGAGCATGCCTGGTCAACTCGGATTTCCCACAATATTCAAACTTCAAGCTGAACTTATAGTTCGGGACATAAGCATTTTTCTTTGATTTGTTTGACACTCTTTTTTCTATCCAATTTTTCAACATTGGTAACGGAACCAACTTTTCAACAGACTTTTGGTCGGCGTTCTTAAAATAATTACTCTACCCCAGATTTCACTATCCTATTGAGATCGTCTCTCAAGTGTGTTTCTGAACAATTTTGAGCAATCACGGTATCTGTCTTGCTTAAGAACTTTCTATATCTGGATGGCCCGTGAAAATACTGTAATTTCTTTTGTTTAAATTACCCATAAACTCAGAAATTTGTCGAACGTTCAATCTCCTATTATTTCTTACCATTTCATGCTTCCCTTGATAATGACTAAGGTACCCTCATTTAGACGACATGTGAATGGTTTGTCAAAACAGCGATACGATATATTTAAATATAGACGTTTAAGTTTTTATTTATTTAAGATACAATGCAGAATCGTTGGACTCTGTCCCAAACCAAGTCGGTGCAGAGTCTAGATAGATTTGGCTTAATTCTCATTTTTTGTCGCCTTGTTTTAAATTTGTTCAAGAGAAAAACATACAGTCCTTGCTCAACGTTCAACTTTATCCGTTTTTATACAAATCTCGAACTTGTCTCTCTCACTGGCTATCAAATCTCTATTACTAAATAGAGTTGGTTAAAACACTGACACTATTCATTTGAAGTATGATATTAATGAAAAATAGCATTGGCTCGAAATCAGTACCATAGTTTCTTACTATGGCCAAATATATTTACAAACCAAGAGTTTGTAAAAAAAAAACAGATCATCAGCAAAGGGGTGTTTCAAGTACTTCATTCCCCGTAATCTCTATCCGGTAATTCAGCAATATCTGGACTGGACCTATGAGTTCATCTTTTCCCATCGGAAAACAGTTACACCATGAAAGTCCCGAAAAAGATAATTCGGGATATAGTTTTAGAAGACATCCATTGGCATTACGTTGAAACTTGGAGATAAGTCTTATTTTCCTACCACAATTGAGCTGAACACCCGGTGCATCATAACGTTCTGAATCCTGAGTGAATCTTATTAAAGGGATGGGAAAGTGTCAATAGGATATCTACTCTTTGAGATGTCTGTATAAGATGTTATGTTGTCAAAAAGTTGGTGCAGAAAGCTCGCTAGACTGCTTTCTGTGTCATTGATCTCCGCAAAGAAAAGAGAGGGGCTGAAGATATTACCTTTTTGAAACCACAACCCCCCCCAGGTGGATAAAGGACATAAAATAATACAGTATAACCTTCATTGTATGATTTGGTTGAAACATGGGAAGAATCGACTGTTGCAAAGCATATATTTGAAAAATATAATTCAATTCCCTCTATTTATGCGTGTCAGCTTTCTTTCTTCGTACCCCTTCGTATATGATTTTCTAGTTTCCTTATACCTTGAGTAAAGAAAGTTCCGTTACGAAGGCAGTTATCGATTGACATTACGAAGTGACCAGAGCATGTACAAATTAATTGTTTAAAGTAAATCCAGATTGTATGGCTGATGCTCTTAAGCTTCCCGATGGAATCATTCAAATTTCTGCTGTAGTATCGCTACTTTGTACGATTGTGCTTCTGTTTGATCAAGGTGGAGTTATTTATTGTTTGTGTTCTTTTTTGGCTTTGAATCTTTTATAAATCTATTTTTTGCCGATTCTCTCCATCAAATTCCCCAGTTAGTTCTTCGAAATGTGAAACACCAGTTATGTTGAATTAATTCTGGGCTTCAAAGTTGCCTGGCCTTCAGCAGGTGTCTAAGCCCAGTACAGGCAACTTCAAGTTCTTTTTCTTGTATTTTTTCTGTTTTTGTGATACAACTGTATTTTTGGCGGTAGGGAATTTTATCAATTCTTCGTGTTCATTGGCAAATCTACACTAAATTTGAATTGGATTGAAATTTTGTAAGAATAATTTAGTTTTTATTCATTGAATAACACTAAATTGTATCACTCCTTTTGTCATGTCGCTAGACTAGGGGAGAGAGGAGGACAGTTATTTGCTAAGTAGGCTATAGAGTTTAATAGAAAAATACCACCATAACGTAACGCTTTTCTCAGCCCCTGGTCATTTCCAGTTCTTGGAGGAGGAACTATGGGTAGCTTAATATTCGAAATATTCTCTTCTGTACAAATGTAAAAAACAGTTCTCACTACAACCATACTTATGGTACCCAGGCCGATACTCATTGATATATAAAATCAGGGTAGCAGCCTACTAAGCTTGCCAATCAAAGGAAACTAAATAAAGAAAAAAGTTTAAACATTTAACCGTACACCAGGGCAGAGAATCAATAAATCTTAGGATACTGTTTTTGTTTTTTTTAAAATACACTTGGCTGTCAGTTTAACTAGAAATGACTTATCTATGGTATAAAGCTTACAACTTGTTTTTAAGCATCCTGATGAAGTTAGCAATGATATTGACAACCGACTGATAATTGACTCATACCAAAATGAAGGCATTGACTATCCAAGCGATTTTACGCACATTTCCACCGTAAGAATCCTAAATACAACTTACTTGGACACAGGATATATTACGTGCTTAAATGAAGATGATGAAATGACACGTATTTATATCTATGTTAGAGGTAAGTCATCCATAAAGAAACTGTGTAGGCTAATCTAGTCATGAAATTGTCTTACTATCCACATTAGTGGGTGTTAAGTGGCTAGGGTAGGCTATTCGATACATTTTTAATGGTATTTTATTTAAAAGAAGTTGTCAGAAAAGTAACCCTCTTTTGGCTCTTTAGTGCAGCCTCTTTAGCCCTCTTTAGTGCAATTAACTAAATCAAATACATACTATGTCAAACAATCAAACACTTGTCAAACATTATGTCAAACACATTGTTGAACTAAATCAACACATAGTACGTGCATGCAGGCTGTCGAAAGGACGTATTTAAGGAATGGATTAGGGAGTAGTTGGAACTTTCAGGAAATGGTGAGGGGGATGATAAATTAACAAAAAAGCAATATATGCACGCAACTACCACAACAACGACTACTATTGCCACTACTACTACTACTACTAGTACCACTTGTAATAGGTGGGGAATTGATGGCGATGTCTCTGTGTCTAAACTCAGCCATGAGACTCGACTACCCCTAATTAAGCCTCGATCGAAGAAATGAATCAAGTGAGAAATAATGTACAGTAAAACCTTTATAGATTCTAAAATCGCAATTTAATAAATAAGACATATACAAACAAGTTAATAAATTAGTAACTAGTTATTTATTTAAAAAATTTAAATAAATTAGTTATTTCATTATAATTAAAAATTCAACAATTATTATTCACAATTTCATAAATCGAAGATCTATCCTTGCTCTTTTATTAGCTAGAAGCGAAATTCATTATTATTGAAGAAAAATATTGATTCTAACTAACATGGTAAGGCTAACATGTTTCTGCTTGAAAGAATCTAATAATATTATTAAAAAAATAGATATATACACCCTTTTACTAGGATTTAGCATAATACAAAATAAGAATTAGCAAGGAACATGTTTACGTACGTTATGTAAGCGTACAACAAGTGTCAGTAAACCTATAGCCCTAACTGACTTCCATTGTCATTGTATCTCTATATAAAAAATAGCCCCCCCCCTTACAAGCTAAATTCAATAGTTCTAAGAAAGACTATGCATATGTTTACACGAAAGTTTATCGGGTCTAAACACCCTCTGAAGGCCATAGGCTTGACTCGAACCGGAACCTTAGCAAAATTCATAGCAAGTTCATAATAATTCTAAATTTGAAGGACATTTCTTACAAATCCGACCTTGTGGTATAAGCTTGCGTAAATGTTTTTAAAGGTATTATTATGCTGATATCTTCGAATAAATATAGAAAACTTAATGCAGTCGTCTTACCCATTTGCGCTGGGCTTTACAAGGGAAAATCATGAAAAAAAAAAAAAAAAAAAAAAAACGCAAAATTAAGAACATAATCAGGATACAGTAATACAAGACTAATTGAATTTTAGACTGCAACGCTCTTGAATGAGTGAGGGATTAAGAAAGATGTAAGACCATTAATTGACAGAAGATTTGCGGTGTTTGTTCTCTTTTCCTCACATCTACGACCGGGCCTCATCGTGTCATTAAGGAACGTAGAACATTTTTTACAACACAATTTCCTTTTCTTTTCTTTAAGGCCAAGGGCAATATACGATTATAACTATAACTAAATTGATAAATAAATGGTTTTAAAAGGTTAAGTATTATTTAAAGATTTTCAGCTTATTAATCTAAATATATTTTCTATTTTTATTAATTAGCGCATACATTATTACTATATCGATTGCTGCTTTAGAGGTCAATAACAACTTAGTAAATAGGGAAGAATCACATACAACCCAAACATCAAGCTAAAATATAACCAAACCAGCTATCATAATCAGATCTATCACCTTCTTTCTAAGTTAAGTACTAGCCACATCTAGTCTATTGGGGCTAAGGGTAAAAGTAGACAGCAAGAAATAGTTCAAATCTTATGAACTGGATTTAATCCGGTAAACACTGTGCTCAGTTGAACAGTTCATTCTTAGTTTGGAATCCAGTTTCTCGTCTTAAGATATTTGTGGTCCCTCAATAGTATTGGAATTCTTTGGAGATAATTTCATAAGAAAGGAAACTAACTCAAAATAAAGCATTGCTCCTTTGTAATCAACATTTGGAAAATTTGAAATTCATATTATTAAGATAAGTATGAAACAATGAATATTCCCTTAAGTTTAAACCAAAATTTCTCCAGGTTTTAGATTATTTATTCAGTATATGGCCAGGATTGAAATTTGCCCTGAGTATAATAGCTTTAAAAATGACAGGAGTACCATTAAAACTGTCACAAGAAAAAAGAAAACGCTTAAAGTACACCATATAAAATAACTTTCAAAAAATTTTTTTCTTGTCCCACCTATCATCCACCCTCCAAATATCTCTCTGTGCTGCATGGCTACACACGCTTACCTCCCCACATTCTTAATATCCACTTTACACTTACTTTTAAGAATTTCAACCATCCAATCTTTACCGTTTACCCCAATCCCAAAAGTTTCTACCCTTAAATCCTTTGACTCTGCACTAAAGTACTCTAAGTCCTTTTTTCTCCGCACATCAGGCAAAAATGCGATCCCCTCTATCACCTAAACCTCCCTAAATACTTCCTTTTTTCACTGAAAGGCATAAAATTACCCCTTGTTGAAGTGACACACCTTATATCCTCCTCCTGATGTCCCACTTTAAAATAGTCTTCCTCACTCCATACCTCCTTAACCTGCACATACACACCTAGAAACGCTGCCGTGGTCCGACCAGTCTGCCATAACTGGATCTTCTGAACACCTTTTTGATCATTTGATGGTTTAAAATCTTCTTTCTGGGTGGTAATTTCTTTATTTTTTTGCTATTAAAAGTGCATTGTCGCTTTCTCCTTCTCCAATTTGATCTGTTTTACAGTTATTTTCCCTCCAGAAAGAAAACATCTTGCCATGCTTGATAACCAATAGTTTGATCTTTTTAAACTTCACTTAAAAAATCCTCTATTCTTGATGTACCTTCTACGTCATGAATTCTTACTTTTTGGGTGATGGCTGTTCTAAATGACTGGAAATTTCGTCATTTGACTCGTCTTGAAATTGAGCAACAAGGGGATGTACATTACCAATGGCAGTAGGCTCATTTCATTAGCTATGATGAATTCAAAAGACCTATTCTTGAGCTACTTGATGAAAATTTTCTCTTACGAGTCATTTGAAAGTCTGTAACAAGGGTGTCTTTGTCCCCTTTACTAGTATGCTCATTATATTCATCATAATGAATATCTATATCTGAACCTTAAAATTCATTCTCTTTTAATGCTTAAATGTCTTTTTAAATGAAAGATAGTTTGACAAGAATAATAACACCAAAAAGAATTTGATAAACTCTTAACATCGCATCAGAGAAAATTTCACATTTCAGTAAATTCACCTTGGCTTGGAAACTATTAAGAACAAAAGAAGAATGGTTTCAAGATGCTGGGAACTGATAGTAACCTTACTTTTGTAATCTAGTTTCTCGACTTTTAATTTAGTCATTGATTTCATTTTTTTATTCTTTTTTTAAAGATCCAAGCCATCTATGGTCAATAATTCCTACTCCAACTTCAAGTCGAGTGCTGGATGTAATTGGTGGAACTCAAGTCACAATACCCTGTCGTCCCACGGATCCACATATAGCAGTTCTGCTCAAGGAGTCTAATGTTCAGGTAATCAGTTGTGGTAACTAAATAAGCTATTCTAATACACCACATAAATTTCAAGGGAAAGCAGAAAAACAAAAAAGTGAATTCTTTTCTCATAACCACGAAGGACCTATTACTTGCACAAAGATGGTTGTCTGAAACCTTTAAGACTTAGCAAAAAAATGTTCGCAAAGACATTCAATTCAATTGAGGAAAAGATACAAAAATTTGTTTAACAATGAAATTGAACTAATTTCGTGTTTAAATGTTTGGGTATTGCATTAAAAGTGTTTACACAATCCAATAAATCAAAGTCAAGGTTCCAGTTGCCAGTTATGACTTTTTCTTTCCAATTGACAGAATTTAATTTTGAAAATATTGTAGATCGGCTTGCTATCTGATTACTACGTAATCAAAAGATCCGAGGCAAAACTTTCATAAGAATTTTTTCTTCGCAATTCGTTCCTCATAGACCAAGTCTATGTCAAAGTTGTGATACTAATATAACATGTTATCTTCTCTTGGACATTGATCTCCTTAGCCACTCGATATTTGAGGAAGAATACTCCTAGACTTCTCCTTTCAGGAGTTTCAAGAACTTGTTCCTTGCTTGTTGTATTACATAGAACTGAACTTTCAATCTTCAGCTGTATTGAAAAATTAGGAAGGTTAAGGGAAACAGATAATCCAAGGTTTATTCAATCCTTTAAATCAATTATGCCTTCTACACTTTTGATTTAGCTCCACAACAGTCTTTAGTGCTATTTACTTAAAACAAAGTCAAATTCGTTCAGTTGTGTTTTTTTGTTTTCACACCAGTTGTCAAAGCTTGTTAAATTATAAATATTCAGTATTCTTGAAAAAAAGAGAAATTGTATTGAATACAACTTCTAATGCTAATAATAATTCACTAGAGCACCAAGCCGATTCAGGCTCCTGCTAAGGGACGTTCCTAAATTTCAGTGTATTAAAGCTTCACTTTTTACTTCCTCCCAAGAAATTCCAGTCTCATTTAAATCATTCCCTATGAACTTTCTCTCCCCCATGCGGGGACAATTTGCTTTTCGTATGCCTCAAGCTGGGTGATCAAAAGGAACAATCTTTGGCAATCTGTCATTCTCCTACAATACGATGCTTCTTTTAACGTTGTAATATCCCAAGTCAAAATTTTTATTTTATTCAAATCATCGAAATTGTTATTGCCTCAAGAAAAACAATGGGACCCACCAGTGCAGGCCAGGGACTATTACTACGGGGAACAACACAGATGACCTCAGATTTGTGTGGATGGGGGAGGGTGATCACTTGATCCATGGTAATATTTCTTGGAAAATATGCAAGACTCCATACTTTGAAGATAGGGCTTTGAAACCCTGGCTATTGAGTGATGAATTTTTCATAGATAGCAATCGGCTTTCTGGGTGTGTCATTCTCCTTGTTCGAAAATAAGGCAAATATTCTGAAGATTGTAGCTTTTCGTGGGTAAACTTAATCACCATAAATATCCTATTCTTTTGATATTATATATATATAATATATATATATATATATATATATATATATATATATATATATATATATATATATATATATATATATATATATATATATATATATATATATGTATTCTCAGGAGTGTATTCTCCTGATGAGCCCTTGTGTTGGGTTGTTGCCTCTGAATTATTTGTTTTTATTATTTTTTCTATTGTTTAGTAAATGACGACTTATACTTATTGACGACATGACTGCCTGTCCATGGATTATTCTTTATGGTTGATTGTGTATGGCTATGCTGTTTGACCTATGTGATTGCATGAATGAGTAGGGTTAAGGCCTCATTCAAGTGCTGGTCTATATTAATCACTAATTTAGGAAAACAGTCTTCCTTTTCTCCTTCTGTCTCTCTTTTTTTTTTCTTTTTTTTTGTGCTGTTGCATTGGTGATTTCTCTTTTCATGATATATATATATATATATATACATATATATATATATATATATATATATATATATATATATATATATATATATATATATATATATATATATATATATATATATATATATATATATATATATATATACATATATATATATATATAGTTACGCGCCATTGTAGTTGTGTCCCTGTGTCCCACCTGTGAATATATATATATATATATATATATATATATATATATATATATGTATATATATATATATATATATATATATATATATATATATATATATATATATATATATATATATATATATATATATATATATATATATACATATATATATATATATATATATATATATATATATATATATATATATATATATATATATATATATATATATATATATATATCTATATATATAAAAATAAGTTGTCTGTGGATGGATGGATGGATGGATGTGTCAGGTGACGTCACCTGAAAAAACTGGATCAGGTGACGTCAAAACTGAAAAAACTAAAAAAAGGCAAAAACTACAAAAAAAACTAAAAACTAATAAAAAAAATAAAAAAGCTAAAAAACTAAAAAAACTATAAAGGTAAAAACCAATAAAAAACTAAAAAAAAAACTGAAAAAACTAAAAAAAGGCAAAAACTACAAAAAAAACTAAAAACTAATAAAAAAAGTAAAAAAGCTAAAAAACTAAAAAAACTAAAAAAAGGTAAAAAACTAAAAAAAATAAAAAATAAAAAAAACTAAAAAAAAGGAAAAAACTGAAAAATAAGCTAAAATAAAGGTAAAAACCAATAAAAAACTAAAAAAAAAAAGGAAAAAACTAATAAATGACGACACTCAAAGAGAAAAAAAAGGCAAAAACTACAAAAAAAACTAAAAACTAATAAAAAAAATAAAAAAGCTAAAAAACTAAAAAAACTAAAAAAAGGCAAAAACTACAAAAAAAACTAAAAACTAATAAAAAAGCTAAAAAACTAAAAAAACTAAAAAAAAGGCAAAAACTACAAAAAAACTAAAAACTAATAAAAAAAATAAAAAAGCTAAAAAACTAAAAAAAACTAAAAAAACTAAAAAAAGGTAAAAAACTAAAAAAACTAAAAACTAAAAAAAACTAAAAAAGGTAAAAACTAAAAGAACTAAAAAAGAAAAAAATAAATGACGACACTCAAAGAGAAAGCGACCAGGACAAAAGGAATGTTCGATTAGCAATCAACAAAGCACCGGGACACAGGGAGTATAAATGACGACCCGGGGGAAACAGGGGGATATAAATGACGACCGGGACAAAAAAACTAAAAAGAAAAAAAAAACTAAAAACTAATAAAAAAACTAAAAAATCTAAAAATCTAAATAAGCTAAAAAAGAAAAAAAAAGGAAAAAAATAAAGGAGAAAAACAAAACTAAAAAACGAATGTATATACAGACCGGGACACCGGGATACAAATGACGACCGGGACCCGGGACACAGGGAATATAAATGACGACCGGGACACAGGGACACAACTCCGGTACACCGGGATACAAATGACGACCGGGACACAGGGAATATAAATGACGACCGGGACACAGGGACACAACTACAACGGGGACACCGGGGGAAACAGGGGGATATAAATGACGACCGGGACAAAAAAACTAAAAAGAAAAAAAAACTAAAAACTAATAAAAAAACTAAAAAATCTAAAAATCTAAATAAGCTAAAAAAGAAAAAAAAAGGAAAAAAATAAAGGAGAAAAACAAAACTAAAAAACGAATGTATATACAGACCGGGACACCGGGATACAAATGACGACCGGGACCCGGGACACAGGGAATATAAATGACGACCGGGACACAGGGACACAACTACAACGGGGACACCGGGGGAAACAGGGGGATGTAAATGACGACCGGGACACCGGGACAGGGAATGGTCGATTAGCAATCACCATCAACAAAGCTCAAGGGCAATCATTAGAATCATGAGGTATAGATCTGAATACAGATTGTTTTCCCATGGACCATTATATGTTGCATGTTCAAGAGTCGGTAAACCTGACAATCTATTTATATGCAAAGACAATGGGACAGCAAAGAATGTTGTATATTCGCAAGTTTTACGTAGTTAAAACCATATATATATATCTATCTATATTCACAGGTGGGACATAGGGACACAACTACAATGGCGCGTAACTATTATGGCGCGTAACGACTTACGCGCGTGGGGGGGCTTGGGGGGGGCGCGAAGCGCCCCCACCAACTAGGTGTTGGGGTGGCGCGAAGCGCCACCCCAACAGCTAGTATATATATAAATATATATATATATATATATATATATATATATATATATATATATATATATATATATATATATATATATATATATATATATATATATATGTGTGTGTGTAACTACGTAAAACTTGCGAATATACATCATTCTTCGCTGTCCCATTGTCTGTGCATATAAACAGATTGTCAGGTTTACCGACTCTTGAACATGCAACATATAATTGTCCATGGGAACCCGGTCGTCATTTGTGTCCCGGTGTCCCAGTCTGTAATTCCTCTTTGAGTGTCCCGGTCGTCATTTATATTCCCCGTGTCCCGGTGTCCCGGTCGTCATTTGTGTCCCGGTGTCCCGGTCTGTATATACATTCGTTTTTGAATTAGTCTTTTTTTTAGTTTTTAGTTTTTTACCTTTTTTTAGTGTTTTTAGTTATACCTCATGATTCTAATGATTGCCCTTGAGCTTTGCTGATGGTGATTGCTAATTGAACATTCCCTGTGTCCCCGTCGTCATTTATATATCCCCTTGTGCCTCCCGGCGTCCCCGTCGTAGTTGTGTCCATGTGTCCCGGTCGTCATTTATATTCCCTGTGTCCCGGTCTGTATATACATTCATCTTTGAATTGGTTTATGATGAAATAAATTTTTGTGTTTTTCCCCTTTTTTTTGTTTTTTTTTTTGGTTTTTAACTTTTTTTAGTTTTTTTAGTTTTTTTCTTTTTTTTTAGTTTTTTTGTAGTTTTTACCTTTTGTTTTAGTTTTTTTAGTTTTTTTTTTTAGTTTCAGTTTTTTCTTTTTAGTTTTTCTTTGTAGCTTTTACCTAGCCAAGGTTCGAACCTGCAACCTCTCGGACCTAGAACCTGGAACATAACGCGTTACCAACTCAGCTACTTCGGGCTTGAATACATTCGTTTTTGAATTGGTATTTGATGAAATAACTCAGACGTCATATGCGTACAGACAGACAGACAGACATAACACACATACAACTTATTTTTATATATATAGAAATATATATATATATATATATAATATATATATATATATATATATATATATATATATATATATATATATATATATATATATATACATATATATATATATATATATATATATATATATATATATATATATATATCTATATATATAAAAATAAGTTGTCTGTCTGTGGATCAGGTGACGTCATGTTTCTATGTCGACTGACGTCATGAAGTTAGTTGTCGTCATTTTTGCCATGACGGTGACGTCATTAAAGATATTTAAGACATATATATTCACGTAGAAATCTATTAATGTTTAAGTTTAAAATGACTGATGAACTTACAATGACAAAAGCCGATGAAGATGCTCAAAGAGTCTATGCCAAAAAACTTGCTGCTGATAGAGAAAGTCAGAAAAGAAAGCGTGCCGAGGAATCAAAAGAACAGCAAGGAAACAGGCTTGAGGCTAAAGAACGCAAAACCGCGCAGTTAGATGAAGATCCACCTGGACAGCGAGAGTCAAAACATATCAAAACTGAAAATGATAGCGATGATGATCGGGTTTGGGATTTTGACTTGGATAAGGTCATCAATGCCTACCAGATTTCAGTTAAAAAAAAAGGTTCGGCGATATGTATTTCATAGTGAAGCTGAAAAATAAAGAAGAAAAAGACAACTGAAAAAAGAAAAAATGTAAAAAACTAAAAAATACTAAAAAGAAAAAACACTCAAAGAGAAATTACAGACCGGGACACAAATGACGACCGGGACAGAGGGAATATAAATAACGACCGGGACACTCAAAGAGAAATTACAGACTGGGATACCGGGACACAAATGACGACCGGGACACAGGGAATATAAATGACGACCAGGACACAGGTATTTAAGAATATCGTTCAAAGACAAATTTTTAATTGTAAGAAGACCGTTGAAAGACAAATTTCTAATTGTAAAATGACTGAAGAACCTACAATGGCAACACCCGAGGAAGCTGCTCAAAACGAATGTATTCAAGCCGAAGTAGCTGAGTTGGTAAAGCGTTATGTTTCAGGTTCTAGGTCCGAGAGGCTCCAGGTTTGAGCCTTGGCTTTAGCATTAATACCAAAGGAGAAAAAAACTAAAAAAGGTAAAAACTACAAAAAAACTAAAAAGAATATATATATATATATATATATATATATATATATATATATATATATATATATATATATATATATCTTCTATCTATATATATAAAAATAAGTTGTCTGTCTGTGGATCTGTGGATCAGGTGACGTCATGTTTCTGTGTCGGCTGACGTCATGAAATTAGTTGTCAGGTGACGTCATGTTTCTGTGTCGGCTGACGTCATGAAATTAGTTGTCGTCATTTTTGCTTTGACGGTGACGTCATTCAAGTTATATAAGACATATGTTCACGTAGAAATCTATTAATGTTTAAGTTTACAATGACTGATGAAGATGCTCAAAGAGTCTATGCCAAAAAACTTGCTGCTTATAGTTCCTCGGCACGCTTTCTTTTCTGACTTTCTCTATCAGCAGCAAGTTTTTTGGCATAGACTCTTTGAGCATCTTCATCAGTCATTGTAAACTTAAACATTAATAGATTTCTACGTGAACATATGTCTTATATAACTTGAATGACGTCACCGTCAAAGCAAAAATGACGGTAACTAATTTCATGACTTAATTTCAGAACTTAATTTCTGTGTTGACTGACGTCATGAAATTAGTTGTCGTCATTTTTGTTATGACGATGCTTAGTATATTGTAAAACACATTAATTTGGTTAATAATATACCATTTAAAACACCTGGAGTAGCTGGAGTAGTCACTCGGTGAGAGAGGGTGTCAGAACGGAGAATGAGGGTCCCAGGTTCAAATCCTGGTTAGGCTAAAAAAGGTAAAAATCTAAAAACTAAAAAAAACTGAAAAAACTAAAAAAGGCAAAAACTACAAAAAAAACTAAAAACTAATAAGAAAAAAATTAAGAATAAAAATAAAAAAAAATAAAAAAGATAAAAACTAAAAAAAAAGTAAAAAGAAAAAACGAAAAAAGCTAAAAAAGCTAAAAAAAGGTAAAAACCAATAAAAAACTGAAAAGAAAAAAAGGAATAAAACTAAAAAAATTTTCATCTAAAAAACTAAAAAAAACTAAAAAAGGTAAAAACTAAAAGAACTAAAAAGAAAAAAAAAATAAAAAAAGGAAAAAAACTGAAAAATAAAGGAGAAAAAGAAAACTAAAAAAAATATAAATAAAAATAAAAAACTAAAAAGATAAAAACTTCAAAAAAAACTAAAAAGAAAAAAGAAAAAAACTAAAAAACCTAAAAAAATGTCGAAACCAATAAAAAAAAACTAAAAGGAAAAAAAGGGAAAAAATTAAAAATTTATTTCATCATATACCAATTCAAAAACGAATGTATACCGGGATGACGACCGGGACACAGGGAATATAAATGACACAACTACAACGGGGACGCCGGGGGGCACAGGGGGATATAAATGACGACCGGGACACCGGGACACAAGGAATATAAATGACGCCCGGGACACTCAAAGAGAAATCAGAGACTGGGACACCGGGACACAAATGACGACCGGGACACAGGGAATATAAATGACGACCGGGACACAGGGACATAACTACAAAGGGGACGCCGGGGTGCACAGGGGGATATATAAATGACGATGGCGACTCAGGGAATGGTCGATTAGCAATCACCATCAACAAAGCTCAAGGGCAATCATTAGAATCATGAGGTATAGATCTGAATACGGATTGTTTTCCCATTGACCATTATATGTTGCATGTTCAAGAGTCGGTAAACCTGACAATCTATTTATATGCACAGACAATGGGACAGCAAAGAATGTTGTATATTCGCAAGTTTTACGTAGTTAAAAAGATATATATATATATATATATATATATATATATATATATATATATATATATATATATATATATATATATATATATATATATATATATATATATATATATATATATATATATATATATATATATATATATATATATATATATATATATATATATATATATATATATATATATATATATATATATATATATATATATATATATATATATATATATATATATATATATATATATATATATATATATATATATATATTCACAGGTGGGACATAGGGACACAACTACAATGGCGCGTAACTAATATGGCGCGTAACGACTTACGCACTCGGGAGGGCTTGGGGGGCGCGAAGCGCCCCCACCAACTAGGTGTTGGGGTGGCGCGAAGCGCCACCCCAACAGCTAGTATATATATAAAAATAAGTTGTCTGTCTGTGTGTCTGTCAGGTGACGTCATGTTTCTGTGTCGACTGACGTCATGAAGTTAGCTGTCGTCATTTTTGCTATGACGGTGACGTCATTAAAGATATTTAAGACATATATCTTCACGTAGAAATCTATTAATGTTTAAGTTTAAAATGACTGATGAACTTACAATGGCAAAAGCCGATGAAGATGCTCAAAGAGTCTATGCCAAAAAACTTGCTGCTGATAGAGAAAGTCAGAAAAGAAAGCGTGCCGAGGAATCAAAAGAACAGCAAGGAAACAGGCTTGAGGCTGATAGAGAAAGAAAGAACAGAAAGCGTGCCGAGGAACTACCAGAGCAACGCGAAAGCAGACTTGCTGCTAAAAGAGAAAGTGAAAAAAGAAGGCGTGCCGAGGAATCACAAAAACAGCAAGAAATCAGTTTTGCTGCTGATAGAGAAAGTAAGAAAAGAAAGCGTGCCGAGGAATCACAAGAACAGCAAGAAATCAGGCTTGCTGCTGATAGAGAAAGTAAGAAAAGAAAGCGTGCCGAGGAATCAGAGCAACCTGAAAGTTATCGCCTGGTATTCAGGTACAGCCCATTCGATGATTATAGCTTGAGTAGATGTGTTCAGATCGGGACAATGTCTAAAATTTGTCCCTATTGCAAGGTCTTGAAATTCAATGGTGAAACAATGGGAATGTGTTGCGCCTCAGGAAAATTTAAACTTCCTCTATTGGCTGCACCATCAGAGCCATTGAAGACTTTCATTACTGGAACTACGTCGGAATCTAAGCGTTTTTTGTCACAAATCAGAAAATACAACTCATGTTTCCAAATGACGTCGTTTGGAGCCCAAATCGAAAATCCAGATCAATTTATGTCTACTTTCAAAGTAAAAGGGCAAATTTATCATAGAGCAGGGTCCCTTCTACCATTCTCAGGCGAGAATCATAAATTTTTACAATTGTACTTCATCAGTCATAGAAATTCTGAATTGAATGCACGTTGCGAAATTTCTCCCAACGTTGAAAGGACAATCGTTTCCCAATTGCAACATCTTTTCCACGAAAATAGTAATTTAGTGCGTCTGTTCAAAACAGCCATCGATTTGATGCCTACTGATACGCATAAAATTGTTATTTCCGCTGACAAAACGCCTCCTGGCCAACATGTGCGTAGATACAATGCTCCAACTATCGACGAAGTGGCAATCGTTATGGTCGGTGATCAGTTTTTACCTCGAGATATTATTCTTCATAAGCGAAACGCTCAGTTGTTAAGAATTGCTGAAACTCATCGATGCTACGATGCCCTACAATATCCTATCATTTTTTGGGATGGAGCCGACGGCTATCACTTTAATATTAAATTGATGAATCCAGCCACTAACAAAGAAATGAATAAGAAATGCAGTGCAATGCATTATTATTCCTATAGACTAATGATTCGGCACGATGAAGAAAATTATATTTTAAAATGCTGTGAATTGTTTCACCAATTTGTCGTTGATATGTATGCTAAAATTGAATCAGAACGTTTGCTATATATCCGCCTGAATCAGACCAAGCTCCGCTCTGAACAATACATTCATTTGCGAGATGCAGTTATAAATGACGGTAATACCACAAACGTTGGAAGATTAACAATTTTACCTTCGTCATATGCTGGCAGTCCCCGTCATATGCATGAATATGCTCAAGATGCTATTACGCATGTTCGTCTCTATGGTCGTCCAGATTTATTTATTACATTTACATGTAATCAATCTTGGGACGAGATACTGCAGCTTTTACTTCAAGGACAATCGGTGGTTCATAGGCATGACATTACGGCCCGTGTCTTCCGGCAAAAGTTGTAATCACTGATAAACTACATAGTAAAACTTGAAGTGTTTGGGTCAGTGCGATGCTGGATGTACTCAGTGGAATGGCAAAAACGAGGTTTGCCACACGCACATATACTAATCTGGCTACATAAGAAAATTACTTCGAACGAAATTGATGATGTGATTTCCGCTGAAATCTACATATATATAAATAAGTTGTCTGTTTGTGTGTCTGTCAGGTGACGTCATGTTTCTGTGTCGACTGACGTCATGAAGTTAGTTGTCGTCATTTTTGCTATGACGGTGACGTCATTAAAGATATTTAAGAAATATATGTTCACGTAAAAATCTATTAATGTTTAAGTTTAAAATGACTGATGAACTTACAATGGCAAAAGCCGATGAAGATGCTCAAAGAGTCTATGCCAAAAAACTTGCTGCTGATAGAGAAAGTCAGAAAAGAAAGCGTGCCTAGGAATCAAAAGAACAGCAAGGAAACAGGCTTGAGGCTGATAGAGAAAGAAAGAACAGAAAGCGTGCCGAGGAAATACCAGAGCAACGCGAAAGCAGACTAAGAATTGCTGAAACTCATCGATGCTACGATGCCCTACAATATCCTATCATTTTTTGGGATGGAGCCGACGGCTATCACTTTAATATTAAATTGATGAATCCAGCCACTAACAAAGAAATGAATAAGAAATGCAGTGCAATGCATTATTATTCCTATAGACTAATGATTCGGCAGGATGAAGAAAATTATATTTTAAAATGCCGTGAATTGTTTCACCAATTTCTCGTTGATATGTATGCTAAAATTGAATCAGAACGTTTGCTATATATCCGCCTGAATCAGACCAAGCTCCGCTCTGAACAATACATTCATTTGCGAGATGCAGTTATAAATGACGGTAATACCACAAACGTTGGAAGATTAACAATTTTACCTTCGTCATATGCTGGCAGCCCCCGTCATATGCATGAATATGCTCAAGATGCTATTGCGTATGTTCGTCTCTATGGTCGTCCAGATTTATTTATTACATTTACATGTAATCAATCTTGGGACGAGATACTGCAGCTTTTACTTCAAGGACAATCGGCGGTTCATAGGCATGACATTACGGCCCGTGTCTTCCGGCAAAAGTTGAAATCACTGATAAACTACATAGTAAAACTTGAAGTGTTTGGGTCAGTGCGATGCTGGATGTACTCAGTGGAATTGCAAAAACGAGGTTTGCCACACGCACATATACTAATCTGGCTACATAAAAAATTACTTCGAACGAAATTGATGATGTGGTTTCCGCTGAAATACCTGATAAAAATGTCGATAAGGGGTTACCTGATATGATTGTAAAAAATATGATACATGGACCTTGCGGTACACTGAACGAAAATTCACCATGCATGGCCAAAGGAAGGTGCACAAAGCAATATCCTCGACTTTTAGTATCCAACACAATTACTGGCAATGATGGTTACCCACAATATAGAAGATCTACTAAAGATGGCGGTAAAACAGCAATAATAAAGAAGCGTAACGGTACCACCATCGAAGTAGATAACCAGTGGGTTGTTCCATATTCCCTATTATTATCAAAAACATTTAATGCACACATAAACGTTGAATACTGTAACTCCGTAAAGGCAATCAAATACATATGTAAATACGTCAACAAAGGCGAAATCGTACAATATCAGGCTGGAAGATACATAAGCAGTAATGAAGCTGTTTGGCGAATTCTTTCATTTCCGATACATGAACGTAGTCCAGCTGTTGTTCACTTAGCGGTACATTTACAGAATGGTCAACGTGTTTATTTCTCGGAAACCAACGTGCAACAAAGAGCCCTGAATCCACCGGATACAAAATTAACAGCTTTTTTTTCGCTTTGCAAAAATGATTCTTTTGCAAAAAAACTGCTGTATACTGAAGTGCCTTTGTATTACACGTGGAATACTAAAAATAAAGTATTTGAACGTCGAAAACAGGGTAAGTCAGTCGACGGCCAACCTACCATCTTCAAAGATACCACGATAGGAAGACTCTACACCGTTCACCCCAATCAACATGAATGCTTCTTTCTACGCCTGCTTTTGGTGGATGTACCCGGTCCGACATCCTTTGAGTATTTGAGAACTGTAAACGGTACTATACATGACACTTACCGTAGTGCATGCCAAGCTCTGAATTTATTGGAGAATGACCAACACTGGGATAACTGCATCAATAACGCGTGCGAAACGTCAACTCCAAGTCAAATTCATGCATTGTTTGGCGTCATACTAACAACTTACTCTCCATCAGCTCCTACAGAGTTATGGGAAAAATATAAGTCAAAAATGTCCGAAGATATACTCCATCGAAAACAGTTAGAGACGTCAGATATGACTTTTGATTTTACATCAGAAATTTATAACTACACTTTAGTTATTATAGAAGATTTGTGCGTACGTATGGCAAACAAACCTCTTCAGGATTTGGGAATGCATTCACCTAACCGTATCGCTGCTGTTTCGACATGTGTAGAATTGGATCGTGAACAAAGTTACAATACGAGTGATCTATTGTCGTATGTTCAAAATAACATTTCCAAGTTAACGTCGGAACAAAAAGACATTTATGATACGATAATGCATTGTGTCGATAACAACGTTGGAGAAATTTTCTTTTTGGATGCGCCAGGAGGTACTGGTAAAACGTTTGTGATAAAACTGATTCTGGCATCAATTCGATCAAAAAATTATATAGCGTTGGCAATTGCTTCGTCCGGAATAGCCGCAACATTGCTGCCTGGTGGAAGAACTGCTCATTCCGCTTTGAAATTGCCTCTGAATTTGCATTCTACAGAAACTCCCACGTGCAATATTTCCAAATCATCTGGGATGGGTAAAGTATTGCAGCAATGCAAACTTATTATTTGGGATGAGTGCACAATGGCACACAAGAAATCGCTCGAGGCTGTGGATCAATGCTTGAAAGATTTGAGAGGGAAGTCGAAACCCTTTGGCAGCACATTAATATTGCTTGCGGGAGATTTCAGGCAAACATTACCTATAATACCTAGATCAACTCCTGCAGACGAAATGAATGCTTGCCTGAAAAATTCTAATTTATGGGCACACGTAAAAATATTAAAATTAACTACAAATATGCGTGTCCGATTGCAAACGATAACTCTGGTCAAACATTTTCAGATCAATTGCTGGCAATTGGAAACGGAAAGCTCCCAGTAGACTCAATTTCAGGACGTATACAACTACCTGCTGATTTCTGTAATTTAGTGACGTCCAAAAATGAATTGATTGAAAAAGTATTTCCGAATATTCTAAAAAATTATGAAAATAATAAATGGCTAAGTGAAAGAGCGATTCTCGCACCCAAAAATATAGACGTCCACGAAATCAACAATATTGTTTTGACCAAGATTCGAGACCAGGCAGTCCTTTACAAGTCAGTCGACACAGTTTTGGAACCAAATGAAGCGGTTAATTATCCATCTGAATTTTTAAATTCCATAGATATTTCAGGGTTTCCACCACACGTGCTACAACTAAAAATAGGCGTACCAATAATACTTTTAAGAAATATCAACCCACCAAAGCTTTGCAATGGTACGCGACTTACCGTAAAAAAAACAATGGAAAACCTAATAGAGGCCACAATCTTGACAGGGCCTTTTGAGGGTGAGGCTGTTCTTATTCCTCGCATTCCCATGATTCCAACGGATCTGCCTTTTCAATTTAAAAGATTGCAATTCCCAATTCGATTAGCATTTGCAATCACCATTAACAAAGCTCAAGGTCAATCATTAGAAAAATGTGGTGTAGATCTTAATACTGATTGTTTTTCCCATGGACAATTGTACGTTGCATGTTCGAGGGTCGGTAAACCTGACAATCTATTTATATGCAGCAACAATTGGACAGCGAAGAATGTTGTATATTCGCAAGTTTTACGCAGTTAATTTGTATTGTATCTATCTATCTATCTATCTATATAAAAACGAGTTGTGTGTATGCATGTTTGTTTGTTTGTAAAAAAAGCGTTTGCATATGACGTCATTATTAGTACATACGGCTTTGTATATGCAAAGACAATGGGCAAGCCAAGAATGTTGTATATTCGCAATTTTTACTTAGTTTAACTCCTGCAGACGAAATGAATGCTTGCCTGAAAAATTCTAATTTATGGGCACACGTAAAAATATTAAAATTAACTACAAATATGCGTGTCCGATTGCAAAACGATGACTCTGGTCAAACATTTTCAGATCAATTGCTGGCAATTGGAAACGGAAAGCTCCCAGTAGTGGGAAAGCCAAGAATGTTGTATATTCGCAATTTTTACGTAGTTTGAAACACATATATAAATCTATCTATATTCACAGGTGGGACACAGGGACACAACTACAATGGCGCGTAACTAATATGGCGCGTAACGACTTACGCGCGCGGGGGGTTTGGGGGGCGCAAAGCGCCCCACCAACTAGGTGTTGGGGTGGCGCGGAGCGCCACCCCAACAGCTATATATATATATATATATATATATATATATATATATATATATATATATATATATATATATATATATATATATATATATATGTATATATATATTTTTATATATATATATATATATATATATATATATATATATATATATATATATATATATATATATATATATATATATATATATATATATGTATATATATATTTATATATATATATATATATATATAAATATATATGTATATATATATAAATATATATATATATATATATATATATATATATATATATATATATATATATATATATATATATATATATATATATATATATATATATATATATATATATCAGTATATATATATATATATATATATATATATATATATATATATATATATATATATATATATATATATATATATATATATATATATATCAGAACACAAAATCGTGAAGAAAACAAGAACGAGGACAACGAACAGCGAGTGAAAAAAATTGAAAATTATGCAAATATTTCGGTCAAGACCTCCGCTTGACCGTCCTCAGTGCAGAATAGACTGATAAAAATATAAGAAAAACAAAACCTTAAAACGAAACATAAAACTAGAATATGATGACCCTTTCTCAGTAAAGCTGAAAGGGTAACTTTCACCGTAAAAAAAATCGTTCTTCTTTGTTTCTTGATTCTTACTGTCAATTGTGTTCTAATCGCAGACAACTTGAGCCTTTTCTTGATGTCATGACGTCACCACAAGTTTGATACAGGCACCCTTGGACAAATACGAATTTCTTAAATTTGTGATCTATTTAGATGGTGTTTGTGGCCAGAAGTCTCCATTTGCTGGTTTTAAGAAGAAAAAACAACAACTATGTAGCCGGTTTTGATATCAGGCCCCAGAATGGCTACGTGACATGCTTTTATATATTAATTCCCATTGTAACCGCAGACGATATTAGTCTCTTTTTGATGTCATGGTATCACCGTAGGCTCAATACAACCACCATGGGAAAAAATACAAACGCTTCCTTAAAGCTGTGACTATTTTAGATCGTTTTGTTAGCCAGAAATGTCAATATACCAGTCAGCAAAAAAAAAAAAAAATATGTAGCCGATTTTGAAGCTGGGCCCCGACACTCCGTCATGTTGCTACTCTTTACTTGGGAAAATGGAGGTCTCCCCTGGAAAAAAAAACACTGAAGGGTCCCAATGACTTACAATAAACAGTTGTTGCATTGCCATTACAATTCCTTTATCCAACGTTTATACAGTTTTGTACGGTCGATGAAAATGTGCCTCAGATCAGATAAGAGGCTTGTCGGTTCAATCCTGCTTGTGGTTAGGGATGAGTTCTTGTTTAGTTTCTTCTTTATATGTTGTCTATCAGTAATGGTAGCACTTGACCGTTTGTTGGTGACTGAACATTTCTTAATATAAAGTTTCCATACCCAAAAATCATCCGAATAACTTTGTAAAGCAGCTCTATGAGGGTCAAATATTTCGTTTTTTAAGGTTTTTTAATTGTTTTGATCCCTTGTTAGGTATAGGTTGGTTGTTTGCCCTCTAGGCATTATGAAACTATTTAAAACCTCTTAAAGTTTATTCAATTGCATTGAAAACTGTGAGCTTACTGGCGGCTTTGCCGTTGGGCCCCGTCATCCGACACGCTTCCTATTGTCGGCTTTTTATTGCTTCTTATATATTGATTCTTATTGTAGCTAATACAGCCAATATTAAGACATTAAACTTAAACCAACAATTCTTGTTTGAAAACTAAACCTGGGATACTCATATTTGTACTGGTCAAATCACAACTAAATTGTACAGAGCTTTCAGGACTTATGGTATCCTCTGGAAGATGGCTCTAGCGATTTCAAATTTGAAAAAAAAATCTCCAGATTGATTCTTTTTTCCGCTTCTGGGAGATATAGCTTTTTAGGGTGTTGCATAGTAGCTTTGTAATGCGAAATTTTGAAGTCTACATTATCACTTTGTTGAATAATCCTAAATGTCTTCACCGCATCAGCCAACATCCCTGACAGCCCTTTGATAAATAAATCAAAAATTTCCATTGTTACGTTAAACGTCAACACATTCCCAGCCCGAAATGGACAAATTCATAATGTGCTATGCTTATTAGTATAAAAAGTGCTTTCCCAAATAAAGCAAAGTATTGACTTTTGTTTTCTACCTCACATCACTTAGATTAAATCTAAGTGATGTCTTAGATTAAGTTGCCAAATTTTGGCAAAATGTCTAGATATATTTTTTTTAAGTTTGTTATTTTTGGCAAAAATTCTAAGCCTTAATACTAGGCCTGAGGCTAAAAAACAATAATAGAACAAAATCTCATCAAAACGAAGAGAATATTTGGATTTAATTTACTATGGTAAATTAAGGCATAGCCGATGCCAGATATAAAATCTCAAGAAGTACATTTTTAAGCTCAATATTTTGAATTTTCAGTGACACTTCCTTCTGTTAAATATGGGGCGGGGTAAAGGCTTACATAATAGCCTCTCGTCATTTAGAGAAATACGACCACATCATGCATTAAACAATACCGTCTGGTAGTATATATTTAGTAATCAGCTGATGCTTGCTCTTAGAGAGTAAACATTCAAACACACAAAATGCTAAGTTTCTACAGATTAGAAATAATTAATATTGTAATTAAGGTTTGTAATTGGTGAAAATGTTTTAGTTGACTAGTCATCTACGAATGTATATGTTTAAGGCATGTAAATGAATTTCTCAAGTAGCATTTTAAAGGCTAATTAAATCTTCTGAGTTTGATTTTTGAAAAAAAGTATTTTTTTTTTCGAAAGAGAAAAGAACGTTCATTAATAAAAATACTGGACCTTTTTGTAGGTGTACCCAAGTCATAATCATAGATGGATAGCGTATGACCCCAGGGAAGGATTTGTTATCAGTGGCTATCCTTTTCAAATCGACACTGAGTTTGAGTGCATTGCTCAATTACCTCGAATTGGAAAGACGGAAACTTTTTCGTTCTACGTAAGAGTGGGTAAGTAATTTTACATTTAAATGCTCGCTTATATTATTTTGCCAGACTTGCCGACTTTCCTGGTATATATTTTTATTTTTGCCAACGACGATGGCTTTCTATAATAATATTTTCTGAATAAGCCTCAGGCCTATAAGGTAATGTGTTTAAGCAACAAATGAATGGTTTAATTGATAAATTCTTTTAGTAACATTTTTATTCATATTTGAGAAAAAAAATACAAATATCCATCAATTGAGTCAAGAATTTTCTCTTCTTTCCAATAAATGTTGATGACCTACTATTCTTAAAAAATGTTTTGTCGTCATTTCCCCTGTAGTTTTGTTGAGTATTGTCTGACACAGTTGTTTGCATTCTTCACAGCTCTGGAATATTGGTGCTGTGATTGCAAGGTACTGGAATACTACTTTTCCTTTTAGGATTGTAAAAATGGCAATGAAAATTTGGAGATGGTTGGTGGCATTGTTAGGAGGCGATGTCATCTTCCCACAGAATTTTCTTCCTCTGATTTTTTTCAAAAAGCACTTGTTCTCAAACACAGTACTTCCGTGGTAAATGTAGCTTTCCTGATAGTAAACTGGTTTTTTTTTTTGTGATAAGGACTATCTGCAAACCCTAATCTTTCTTGTAACTGATCAATATAGTTATATGTAAGCGTGTCTTGTCTTATGTTGTATTCGCATAAAACTGACGCTCGTTATCATTTAATCCAATCAATTAAAATGCTTAATTGCTAATTCCTAAATCCTTAAATAGGTGCTAATTCCTTAAATATTTAATTGCTAATTGGTAATTCCATCTTTCAGTAATTTAGAAAGTGAATTGTGATTGTAAACATCTGCTGCTCTGCTGAGTGTGACTTACTCAAAACGGTTGAGTAAGTACTGAGAATCCCTTCAAGGATTCTCAGTACTGAACGAGTAACAACCCGTGCTGCTCATTGCATTCTTTACATTGCATAACAACTCTTTTTGTTTATTAAATAAAAAAAAAACAAGTTTTCTAACTGAAAGTAAGGAGCGACATTAAAACTTAAAACGAACAAAAATTACCCCGTATATGAAAGGGGATGTTCCCTCCTCAACGCCCCGGTCTTTGCGCTAAAGTTTGACTCTTTCTCTCAACTCTACTTTTTAAACAGGTCATAAGATTCTTTGATGAATAAACTACTATGGCTTCATTGGGACATTTTGAATGAGTAGACCAGACTAATTTTTTTTTCTTTAGAGTTGGATATATAAAAAAAAATCAATTGATAGGGAAAATAAAATTTATTATCATTGCCAAAGAATTTTTGACAACCTGGAATTTTTGACTCTTTGACAACCACGAGACACTTACACTCTTCTATTTATTTAAAACATAAGAACAGAAGTAGTAATAGACCAGACTGATTTTTTTTTCTTTAGAGTTGCATAAAAAAATCAATTAATAGGGAAAATAAAATTTATTATCATTGCCAAAGAATTTTTGACAACCTGGAATTTTTGACTCTTTGACAACCAGGAGACACTTACACTCTTTTATTTATTTAAAACATAAGAATAGAAGTAGTAATAGTAGACGAGAAAATTTCAAATTAAATCTCCCTGTCGTTCTCGATATATGGCTGAGGTTCTTATTGGCACCCATTCTTACAGTGCCTCTTAATATGGGCATTATCTATTTATCCCCATAATTTCGGGATAATAATAAGCAAAATATGGAGGTAATATCGGAGTAGTCAATGACGAAAGGCAGGGAGACAGGGGCAATAAAAACACTTCAGTAGTCTTTCAAGTTGTCTTGCAGGGACGATGGAGCTTGAAATAATTGATACTTATGAAACAGCCCGCCTACGTCGACCTTATAAATCTGGATAGTTTCTAACTTCCACATTATGTGTGGATAACATAGACGACATTCCACTAGGACTTCGTCCTAGGAAGTTAGTATTCTACCCTGAATCTTACTACAGTCAGGCAGCTGGATAAGATAAGGCACGTGAATTAGCTCTCTAAAATTCCACTCAGCAAACTCAAATGTCCAAAACATTTCCCAAAACCCCCTTTATGATGTGTCTCCCTTCCCCTAGCCCATCTTTATCATACCCCTATCAATGACTCCCAGAAACCGTACCTTAAATCTATGGGCTCTTAAGAAAGAGAATAAAAAAAAAATCTACCAAAAAAGAAAAGAAGAAAACACAATCTGAAGATGAAGATCTAGCAAGCAAGTTTAGTTATATGATTAATTTTTCATGAAAACGAAGTTTATCTTAATAATTTCATGACGAAATGATTAGTAAACTGTTCGTGCGAGCAGTTTCATTTCTGAATCTGTAGCAGATCAAGAGCAAAATCTTGGGTAAGGGGGCCACTGGACCTAGGGCGCCAATGTGACTCGAGGTGGTCACCGAATTAAAACTTTTATTCTAAAAAGATTAAAAAAGAAAGAAAAAAGAACAAAATAAGGGCGCCAGAAATATCTTGGGGGAAGGGCCCCCCCCTACCTCATGGTTCTGTTCCTGGTTCTAAATTGATTTTAACTCTTTCATTCATCTAAATTCAACCAGATTAGCTATATATTTAAAATAAATGGATAGACAAATTTATCATACGAAAGCCCTATTGGGCCATTCGCTATTTAATTAGTCACAAAACTAAAATTAAGAATTTTTTTGATTGGGGAGTAGACAAGGGCAGTTCAAAAAATTACTCCTTAACATAAATTAATATTGTAAGTTGCCTTGTCAGATCCCCATCATTGAAGCTCAGACACCATACCCTAAATTGATAGGCTCACAAGGAAGAGAATAAGATCTGCCAAAAAAAAAAAAAAAGAAAAAATGAAAACACATTCTGAAGGTGAAGATCTAGCAAGCAAATTAAATTATATGATTAATTTTTCATGAAAACGTGGTTTATCTCATAATTTTTGTGACGAAATGATTCGTAAACTGATCGTGCGTCCAGTTTCATGTCTGAATCTCTTAACAGATCAAGAGCAAAATCTTGGGTAAGGAGGCTGCTGAACCAAGGGCGCCAATGTGACTCGAGGTGGGTACCAAATTAAAAAGTTTATTTTAAAAAAGAAAAGAAAACAGAACAGAATAAGTGTGCCAGAAGTGTCTTAGGAAGAGGGGCGCTTCATCCGACCTCATGTATCTGTTCCTGGCCTAAATTGCCTTTAATTCTTTCAATCATTTAATCTCAACCAAATTAGCTATATAGTTAAAATAAATGTTAATAAGTGATAAACTTTTTTCGTTGCTAATTGTTTTTTGTGTGTTATTGTTTTATTTGCTTTTGTTTTGTTCTATGTAAGTGGCCCTAGCTTGTCTTAAGCGTAATAAATAAGATAATAAAATAAAATAGATAGTTTTGATCTATTCACACGAAAGCTTTATTGGGCCATTAACTATTTAATTAATCACAAAACTAAAATTAAGGATTTTGTTGAGAATAGAGGGGGTTTATTATTAGTCAAAACCTACCTTTCGATTTCCGGGTATTTCCGGATATTTTACCAAAATATCAGAAAATATCCTTCGATCCCCTTGTACATTCAACCATCAGTCTTCGTCTCTTATCCATTCTATGCTGGTGTCCAGATTTTTTTTATTTAAATCCATTTTGAACTTTTAGCTACAAGGCTAATTTTGAATAGGTCATTGTAAATTGACTAGTAGCTATAACTGTGTTACCACGTTTATGAAACGTGTTAATTTTGCAGATATATACTGAACCGGCTGAATTAAAACAGAATTTTTGTTCGTTTTAAGTTACAACTTTGCTCTTTAGATTTATAGGAAAGCTTTGTTTTTATTTTGTTAATTGGGTAAATCACCTATAAGTAATTGATCAAATTGATAATTATACTTCAAAAAGGAGTAAAAAAAAGAAAAAGAACGGAATGCGAGTGAGGGTGCCAGAAAAATCTTGGGGGGGCTAAGGCACCCGGCCCCTGGATCCATCCCCTTTGGAGTAAGAAGGTAAATCATTAGAGACGATGCGTATCCAGTTTTTTCAAAGAAGATATATTTTCAGATATGCTTTTTCAAAGCATAACTACAGCACCTAAGGAATGGCTTTGGGGACTCGAGTTAAAACTTTCAAGGTTTTATTAAAATTTTCAGTTTAAAATTTCGGGGGGGGGATAAAATAATTTCAAATTCCATACTAAGGAGTAGATGAGAAGGGCGTAAAACTGTTTGTCTGCGATCCGTAGACATATATCTGCCCTATGAAACTCTATGATTTTTTTTTCATATTTAAAGAAAATGATTGGAAAAATAATGTAAATTGAAAGATTTCATGTGACCCAGGTTATCTGAATACTGTATTTTAAGTATCTCTGGAGTGATCTGGGTGGATTAAATTGAAATCTTCAAGAAGGGCGGAGGGTAGGGGGACCTAAATTTGCATTTGGGGATAAAAAGAAGAGGGGGAAAATGGCTTCTTTCCCATCCGTTGAAACATATTCATGCTAACAGCTCCCGTGTAGATCATTTACACAATGTACGCTGTGTTTTTTTGTGTAAACCGCGCATGATCAATTAATAGTGAACTAGTAAAGTAAAGCTAAATACATTGTGTTTTTACTACCAAAAACAGTTCACCTGAAACATGTCTGGAAGACCTTGGGGATAAATTTGAAACTCACTAGGGGATTTGGGTTGACCTAAAATTTGAACTTGGTGGGAAGGGGTACTAATTTTTGTTGTTTTCGATCTCTCTGAAAATTTGGCGTTATAAGCCTCTATGGGACTTAATCTATGTACGGTAAAGTAGCAAGATAAACTGAAATACGCTACATCTCAAGAACAGCTTTCGGGGGCGGGGATCGAGTTGAAACTCTCTAAGAGTGCTGTGGAGCTAACGGACAGATTTTTAGATGGGGTTACAAAGAGGATACGGGTTTCATTTATTCGTCAATGATTTATGGTAGTTTTACCCTTGAAAAATAATTTGACTTTATTTCTGCTCTTCGGTTTAAATGTAACTTTTTAATTTTCTTTTAAACTTTTCTTTTGTGGAAGTTTTTTTAAAGCTTTTGGCTCGCCCCAAATGGGGCCTAAAAAGGGGCTACAAACGGTTTATCGGTCTAATTGGCTAACTTTCAGACATTGTCCCCATGGACCTTAACGGGCCTTAAATTTTGTATAATGGACTCATTGAGGTCCAGGGGCACGAAAATAGGGTGAAAAATTGTTTTATCTAATTATTTCAAAATTTGCGTCAGTAAGCCTCTGGTCCAAAACGAATTGGTTTGGGGGTCACGATCTTCCAAAATAGAGCTCTCAAAAATGAACCAATAAGCTTTACTTTTCCAATTGGCTTGAAGCTTATATTTTCAGCGATTGGGCCATGAGGACTACATTTGTAAGAAAAACATGGAAGAAAAGCGTTGGTTCACCCAAAAATGAGATTTAAAATAGGGCCTAAGCACTTTTTTACGCAGCTCCTATGAGAATAATTGTAAGCTGCATCTTTTCTGAAGCTTTATTTTAACAACCCCTGACTTCGGGTGGTATGAACAATGCTGCTAATGCAATGCCATATTAGGGCTGAAGCATAAGTACTCTGCATTTGCTAGTAACTGCCTTTGAAGAATTTTATGCTGTGGGCTTGAACTCCCTAAATATGGGACCTAAAAAAGGATCAAAACAGGTTTTGACAATTGTCTTGGTGGTCACATTTTGAAGTCTTGGAATTTGAATCCGAAGCGAAATTTTCTGGCCTTGAGAGATCTCAGCTCGTAAAGAATTTGGAAAACCATTGATTCGTCTAAAAACGGGACCGTAAAAAGCCCCCCCCCCCGAAAAAAAATCCGCGAAAAACTGAAAATTAAGCCAGGCTTCTTGGACAAGAGGTTCCCATTGCACTAAAAAGATCCAAAAATAGTTGGGTTGCCCAACAATAAAAGGGCCAAAAACTTTTTTTTTGCAAATTTCCTGTAAGAATAATTGAACTCCAGATCTTAATTTTTTTAATAGCCCAATAGCTTAAGTAATAATTTTTTTGCATGTACAATGCTACTAGTAACTGCATGGAAAATAACACCATCACGACACTGCATGAAGATTGATTTTGAAATGTAAGGTATTCCCATTGCCCGATTCCCCTCTCTAAAAAGTAATGCTCAATGAAAGTGTTGTCGAGAATCTTATGAGTCATTCAGAAGTCACTGTGCAGTATTTTTGAACAGCCAAGACAAAAGGAACTATTGAAATGTATTAATCATACCAGGCTAAAAGACTAACAGATTTGTGAGGCCTGAAAATGGATCCATAAGTAACGCGTTAAACTGACGATAAATCGGGTTGAAAATTAGATTTATAGATTTTTAGGCCAAGTTAAATTTCAACTGAATTTATTTCAGAGCACGGATATCGTTCAGTTTTTTTTTCAGGGTAACTTTTTCTTAAAAATGAGATAGACAGTAAAAATTTGATTCATTACTTATTTTAAACATGTGAATATTAAATTTATAAAGTTAGCCAATACCTGGTTTTCCTTGAAAGCTAGTTCTGTGATGACTATTTATAATACCAAAATATTTTCGGTGATCAGTAGGACTACTACCAAGACACGAACAACTATATTCGATTGGTCTTGTGTAGTATATTTCTATGATTCTACTTAAAAATGCATTTAAATGAGATCGAAACAAAAACAAAATCTCAAGTATTACAATATTATAACAAAGTTCGATAATTACAATATTATATGTTCAGTATTACAAAAAAAGAAAGTGTGCGTTATTTGAAGATACTAGACATTATTTGCATTATTAGAAGACATCTATATACTAGACATTTTCTAAGCTTAAATGTATCGTCAATGTTTTGCGTCAAAGCGTTGAAAGAATATTCCTGTTTTACTGTATGTGCAAGTCAAGAATAATATGTTTATAATAGGTTAATTTTCATTTTCAAGAATTTGAGAAGGTGAAAATATACCCCATGGTAGGCCTTTATTAAAGTATGGTCAGAACAGATAGTCGCATTGAGGGGGTTAGATTAATTTCAATTAATTTTAAATTTGATATAATAGGTATAATACTAAGACTTATATAATCTGCAAGCTTCGCAACTTTCAAAGTATATTAATTCTCGTCAGTGACTGTGATGATCATCAAAGAGAGCTGTTATGGCTTCTAGGCCTCATCTCTCATTTGCCTGGCTTAGATTATATTTTAATAGACCTGCCGTTATAAATAGCCTATAAAAAGAAATATGTAAATAGAACAAATGCAGGAGGTGGAAGATCCCTATACATCATTTTAATGAAACCACCTGAACTTCTGGGCTTTTTAATGAATAATTTTTTCTAATTTATTTCTATCTTTCGTACTTCTTCCTTTAATGAATTTGTAGTTGCTTTTTTATTTTTTTTTACTTGATTTTTTTTCTCTATCTCCCGATTTGAGTGTGGGGCCATCTTTTACATTTTCTTTTGAATTTCGTGATTAACGTCTAATAGTGGTGTGTGATCTATGAACTTTTTTTCTTCTGTTTTTTTTTTCACTGTTTTGCCCCATATTACAAAAAGTTTCACTTTCTGGGACTATGGTCTTTGTTGCGTTGATAAATAAATAAAAAAAAAAAAAATTGAAAAGAGTTTCACTTAGTGATCAAGCTTGACTAAGACTGTATTTAAGAAATTGAAAGTCATTTACCAGTGAAGATTAAATTTGAGTTTTTTTTTTGCTTAATTTAAAAATTTAACTGATAGCATTCACTGGATTATGCCTAGCCTTCTCAAGTGGTTCGTATCCCTTAAAAATTGGCGAAAGCCTCTCCCAAGTTATTGATTTGACAGAAGTATTTTTTTTTAGATCAGCCAATTGCACAAGAGCGGCTGAAAGATTCATCGGAAGAAGTCAAATTCATTGGCCATGAATCAGCTAGCTTACCAGAAGCGTCTTTTCAAGACATGCTGCCCCTTTCAATATCGGAATTTGTTGCGTCTGCATTGACAGTTGACAGAAAAGTGGAAGGCGAGATTGATAATGACCATTCTAATGCTTCCTATCTGAAAGATAATACAGATAATTTTGTAACCGGTCACCTATTACCCCATGACAGCACCCCTGTCCCAGTTCATGACCATTATGATTTTGATAATAAGGATTTTGACAATTTTTACGACATTTCTAATCCAGAAAATTCATTCGATCTGGATAGATCTTTGTATAACCCTGTTAAAGAGCAGAATCTAGCTGCAAGTGCATCTGATTTAGAGAATGTTTATGTAAAAGCAAATGATTTTAATGAAAATTTGCTGAATAATGCGGAAATTGAGGATAAAAATGGAAAGGAAGTAAGCCCATTTCTGGGGAATCAAGTTCAAGGAACTAGAAATGAGATCTCCAATTTTGCTTTTCCAACACTCGATAATGAAGATATGTCTGGATTTCAACAAAATATTGTAAAACATGAGCAGACAAATGACATATTCTTAACCCCCGATAAAACTAAAATTATCGGTTTGGGTGATCCTCAGTCCCTGTCACAAAATTTAGATTTTCCTTTGGCTTCCGAAATGTCTTCTTTCATCAATCCTAACTCGCACAAAGAGAAAGTAAGCTCATCACTACCAATAGATGAGGGTTCTGTTTTTGATTACGGTGATCATTCGTTTGTTTCAAATATTAATTTAGAAGAAAAGCGAAATAATACTGGACAGCAAAATTTTATTGAGTCTTTATCAAATGAAGAAGCTAATTCAGAAGAAAACCTTTATCCCTATGATCTTGCTTCTGAAGAGCAAACGAGGGAAGGTGAATATGAACGGCATAGCGAATTCGCTGTTACGGTAACAGAGAGCGGCCAAGAAAGAACAAGCCCGACTACTGAGCTGACTAGTAGTGGCTCAGTCATTGTCTCGACAATGTCGTCAGATGACAGTAGCGTACATCCGATCAATGATCTTAGTATCGAAAGAACATCGAGTTTGGCTGATATTGAAAATCTTATTATAGCAGAAGAAGAGTTACACACTTTTATGGGCGTCAATGCAACCCCAGTTTCTGAGACTCAACCAACACAGGCTGATTTTAATCACATTAACGAGGAAGAACATGAGGCTAGTGAGCCAGAAATTGTTAAAAGTTATGCATTCACTGTTGGTGCTGAAGATGAGATACAAGAAACAACAATAAGAGTTACTACTAATGACCCTTTGTTAGAGAAAAGGGGCTATAACTCTCCTGTTGAAAATCAACTGTCTCCCCAGTCAGCTAATGAAAATTGCGTGCATCAAAGAAATTCCTTGAGAGGGGAAGTACCTTGTGAATGCCCGTCCCCATTGAATCAAAGAGCTGGAAATTTAATGTCTTCTTCCAATTTGAATACGGATCCCCAGAGATCCACTGATCTGAATCGGCCTTCTGTGAATAGCATTATGACGTTGCAGCCAAGCGTTAGAAAAATGGGAAATGGTTCAACTCGAATGGGAGGAAGAGTTCAGTTTGAGTGTGCTATTGAAGTATCTGAAGACTTTGATCTGATCCTTGAATGGTCGTATCCGCAAACAATTAAGAAAGAGGTAAGACTCTTAATTGCTGCAGTTATTCAATTGTATGACGAAAACTCTAGAAGCGGCATTTTAGAAAGGACTTCTTTTCACTCATTTTCTTTGCTTCTAATGCGTTTCAATATTTTGTCTAATTTTTGTAAGACGCGAAAATTTTCGAAAAGCCAAAATAAGTCGCAATGAAGTATTTTGATAGATAGTTATGAAAACATGAAGAAAACGAAGCTATCCTTGTCATTATTTAGCTCAATAGAACATGAGTATGTGTTAATATTTACAGTAACTACTTATGCTGATGTTTGGCAAGCTTCTAAAATTTTGCAGATTCAGTATAGGGAACATTGTTGTACGCCATTTTAATTATACTTGAAGCTCAGGTTGAAATGGCTAGGGCATGTTCTGCGGACAAAGGATGACATACTGCCAAATATCGTCCTTTTCGGCCTCCTTTACAGGGCTAAGCGAAAAATAGGTTGCCCTCGGTTGATTTGCGAGCATGTTGTGAGAAAATATTTAAGGAAAATGGAAACTTCCTCAGAGGGTGTAAAGAGGGAGGCTTTAAATAGATTGAGATGGAAGAGTATCGTGCCTAGTCGTGTCGGCCTCAGGTCACTTGGCGCAGCAGTGAGTTGTTAGTGGTAGCAGTAGTAGCAGATCCCCCTAGGTCTTAGAGAGCGATTAATCAAATGATGTACAATTCGTACTGACAAAACTTTAATTCAGGTAAAAAGGAATAAGCTTTTAAAATGGTATGTGGTCCGTAGATGAGCGTCATTTTGCATCAAAGTTTTCTACTCTCCTAAAATTTAACTTTCCTACATCCAATCTGCACTGAAACCAACTCGCATGTTTATTGTAACTTAATTTCGTTGACTTAATTTTAGTACCTTGGAAAGTAATATTGACTCCTTTTGCTTTAGTATTAATAGTGGAGTAGATACTGATCTTGGCAATTTGTTGTGCTATTATGCCTGAAATCTTAAGAATTAGTAATAAAGATAAGTAACAGAAGTACACTGACACGTAATCACAGAGAATGATGCAGCAAAATATAATAGAACAGAAAATATAAAATTAAACCCAACTTTTACAGATGAATTTCTTGTATCAACAATTCTTGGTAACCAACCGTAAGTAAGGAGTGACTCGTGCTGATATTAACGGAAACTCAAATAAAAAGGATTTTCACTAGCAATGTATTAAACATTTCGTGGTAACGAACTGTAAGTAAGGAGTAGTACGGGCTAATAGTAACCAAAACTCTAAAAACGGAATTTTGTTAACAGTGTACAGCTTGTACCAACAGCATCAACGTTTTGTCAAGATTTTGGCCATGTAAAAATTATTAGATTTAAAGCTACTAATCAACAGTTACTTGTCAACTAGTTACTTGAGAATAAGTAACCCCTCTTTTTCTGAAAGTTACCCCTCTTTTTCTGAAAGAGGGGTAAAAAAAAAACCAAAAGGGTAAGTGATTTTAATGAAAAATACATCATCAGACTCAGACGAACGACTCAGACATCATCATATCAGACAAACGTAATACGGAGTTTTCGAACACCTGTCAAAAGAAACGTGGGATTTTGCATTTTCTTTCAGAGAAGGAATATCACATATACGTGTTTATTTATTTTTTTGCCAGAGGTGATTGTATTGATCATATGACCGTGAAAATCGTGAAAAGACTCTAAAAGTTGAAAATTCTATTGTCCTTTTTAAGTAGCCATTAGATTTTTTTCACAGGAAAGTGGTGTTTTCTGCATTTTTCAAACAGTTCGTGGTAACGAACTGTAGTAAGAAGCGACCCGGCTCAATAGTAAACGAAACTCTAAAAAACGGAATTTTGATGCTAAAAGATACATCAAAAGAATCGGATTTTCATGCTGATTTTAAATATATAAGTTTCATCAAATTTAGTCTTTGTCATCAAAAGTTACGAGCCTGAGAAAATTTGCCTCATTTTGGAAAATAGGGCGAAACACCCCCTAAAAGTCATATAGTCTTAACGAAAATCACACCATCGCATTCAGCGTATCAGAGAACCCTATCACGGGTGCCTATCAGCGTATCATGGGTGCGTGTTTATTTGTTTTTTTTGTTTTGTTTTTTCCCAGGGGTCATCGTATCGACCAAGGGGTCCTAGAATGTCGCAAGAGAGCTCATTCTAACGGAAATGAAAAGTTCTAGTGCCCTTTTTAAGTGACCAAAGAAATTGGAGGGCACCTAGGCCGAAAGTCAACGGATCAAAATTTTGAGATAGCCATTTTGCTCCGCATAGTCGAAAACCATAATAACTATATCTTTAGGGATGACTTACTCCCCCACAGTCCCTGGGGGAGGGGCTGCAAGTTACAAACTTTGACCAGTGGTTACATACAGTAATGGTTATTGGGAACCGTACAGACGTTTTCAGTGGGATTTTTTTTGGTTTGGAGGTGGGGTTGAGGGGAGGGGGCTATGTGGGAGGATCTTTTCTTGGAGGAATATGTCATGGGGGAAGAGAAATTCAACGAAAAGGGCGCGGGATTTTCTGGCATTACTATAAAAAAAAAACAATGAAAAAATAAACATGAAAGAGTATTTCAATTGAAAGTAAGGAGTAGCATTAAAACTTAAAACGAACAGAGATTATTACACATATGAGGAGTTCTTAAAATACTTTAGCATAAAGAGCGAGGTATTTAGGAGAAGATAAATACCTCGCTCCTTATGCTAAAGTATTTTTAGTAATTTAAACTATTAGTTCTACGACCTTTCTGATTCAGGGGTTATTCTTAAAGAATTGGGACAAAACTTAAGATTTAGTGTAAAGGGTGAGGTATTAACGAGGGGACAAACCCCCTCATATACACAATAAAGTAAGAATATAAAAGTTTGTTACGTAAGTTAATTCTTAAGTTACGTACATTTTTTACTAATAAAAACGTTCGTTAAAAATTAAAAGTTCTATTTGCCTTTTTAAGTAACCGAAAAATTGGAGGGCAACAGGGCTCCTTCCCCACCCCTTATTTCTCAAAATCGTCTAAGAGAAAACTAAAATCAAAACTAAGAGAAAGCCATTTAGCCAAAAAAAGAAATAATATGCAAATTTCATTTTAATAATTTATGTGCGGAGAGCCAAAATCAAACATGCATTAATTCAAAAACGTTCAGAAATTAAATAAAAAACTAGTTTTTTTAACTGAAAGTAAGGAGCGACATTAAAACTTAAAACGAACAGAAATTACTCCGTATATGAAATTGGTTGTCCCCTCTGCAATCCCTCGCTCTTTACGCTAAAGTTTTTAATTGTTTTAAAATTAGAATTGTGGCAAAGAGTCAAACTTTAGCGTAAAGAGCGAGGGATTGCGGAGGGGACAACCCATTTCATATACGGAGTATCTGTTCGTTTTGTTTTAATGTCGCTCCTTACTTTCAGTTAAAAAAACTAGTTATTTTTTAATTATAGGGTAAAACTTACACAATTTATGCTTATACACTTAAAAATTATTGAAAAATTATATACTGAGCTTCACAGTGTCAGAGGCAGTAATGCCATGCGGTGGCACATTCGTTCCTAAGGAGACAGTCAATTCAAAATAAATTGTTAATAGAGACACTTCTATTAAAGTTTCATTTAACTAAGTAGATTCACTAGATTGATAAATTTGTGTTCAGTGTCAGTGATGCATAAGTATACATTTGGTTTTATCGAGGAGGAGTGCTGAGCTATTGTTTAGGGGGGGGGGGTATGCCTGATGGCTCAAAAGTGTATTTTTTTTTACAATTTACGTGTCCAAAAGCCCTAAGGTAAATTAGGGCTGACAGGGAGGGTCTGACCTAATTAGGTCAGACCTAAGAGGGTCTGACAGGGAGTAGAAACTAATCTCTATATAGCGTCATTTGGACTAGGCCTGAATATGGGCTCTACGGGTTGATTGTTCCTCTTTTATTACAGTAAATTATATCTTTATGTCATAGAAAATTAAATTCAAATACTAACTGCCATAAAAAGGGGAGAGGTATGTGTGGGGAAGGGGTATCATGAGCAACATAAAGAAATTTCACAGGAGTTAGAAGGCAAACACTACCAGGAAATTTGTTTATCATCAACGTTTAAATGGAAATGATAGTTATTTTTTTTGTATATCAAACTCCCCATGGAAATAGACAGAGAGAAAGGACCTACTCACACAAATATAAACTGAAACGCTAGAAAAATGAGTTCCGATAACAATAATTACCATAAAAGAATTAGGTTTTAATGGTGGTTCAAAATAAATGAAGTTAATAAATTTTACAATCTTCCAACAGAAGTTAAGAGCCTTGGGAAATTTGCCTATTTTCGAAAAGGTCAAAAAAGCCAAAAGGATAATTGATTTTGACGAAATTACATCATCAAGATAACTCTATTATGGGAGTTTCAAGCTCCTACCTAAAAAAAGTGAAATTTCAATGTTTTCCAAAAAAGATGATCACGGACCATTTTGTTTTTCAGGGGGTTATGCTATTGAACCAATTTTCTTTTTTATATCAAAGGAACCCCTTAGAAAGAAAATTGAAAGTTTTGCAAAACTTTTTTAGCATAGTGGCAGAGCATAGTGCCATCTACCATTTTGCAGCACAAACCGACAATTTCAGTCCAAAAGGTGTCGAAAGGCCCCCCCCCCCCCGCCCAAAAAAATGTTCTGATATTCAATCAACTTAATTTTCAATGCTCGTTGATTCTCGGGAATGTTTTTGGACTGCATTGGTAATATTTGATGCTGGGGGTGATGGCACCCCTCTAATTGCAGGCAACCCTTTTCTATGTAAAATAAAAGAACACATTCACAAGCCAATTGACACAAAGGTGGAGAGATGGGGTGGTGAGGATCATGGTTGCCGCAAAAAAAAACTCCCCATGGGGCAAGTGCTACCAAGAAGTTCGTTTCCACCGAAATTTAAATTGTAACGATTCGGTATGACTGAGCTGAGGTAAATGTTAAATTCTTAAAGTTTTTGTCGCCCAATTTACACACATCCAGGAAAACGTATTAAGGAAACCAATCAAGACTGCTGGCAGGCTGAATCATTATTAAAAATGTTCAGACAGAATTTTAAATGCAAGTAACGGACGCAAGAAGGATTAATTAAGGCAAAATTGAAGGGACTGGAATGAGGGTATTAAGTTCATTGGTGTGTTGGTAGTAGTGATTTGCAAAGTAACGAGTAAAGTTGAAACTCAAAGCGAACAAAAATAATTGTTTTACAATCTATCTAACATATATTGATAAGACTAGTGCAAAAGAACCAACTGATAATATTTCCCTATGTTTGTATGATTATAAAAAACTAACACTTTAATGAAAACACAAAACAACCTAGGAGTTTTGGTACAGTAAAATCAAACCGATTAATCCTAGAACACAGTCGTTTCCTTAAAGTTGCATTGATACTGTCCCTTTAAATTTTATCACTCTGACTTTGAAAGCCTGAAAAAAATTGAGGATCAGAGGTACCAGATATTTAATTTAACAGTGCGTCAACTACATATGAAAGAATACAAAAATTGGAGTACTTGTTAAAAGTGATAACTTTCTGCCACAACGAATGTACATCATCGTTCAATGCTCTGCACCCATGGCTCCACTACACTTGGTACAGAGTTGGTCATCATTTTACGGAGTTTTGAGGGACAGAGAAAGCAAATGTTTCATTTTTGGTCCTGAGATATTTGGCATCCAGAAAAACTAGTAATTCCTGCGATATCTTCGATATATTTTTGGAGTGAATGGCTCAAATGTTTGCCTCAGAGCCTTTACTGTACGTGAGGCTGCGATACCTATCACCAGAGTTCCTTAATGTAGCATTCATTTGTAGGAGGCTTCTTTTCAATTTTTCCATTGTTGAAGCTGTATACTACATAAAAATTAATAGAAGTGATGCTATGAGCCCATAAAATATATAGTTTTCCTCGAAGAGGACATGTCGCTACAAATTTTGTTGAAGGTAAAGACCCAACCTGTAGCCGACTTGTAGTGCTTGATGACTTCTGGTTTTCGACTTGGGTATGCCAAAGAAGGTATCTCGTGCATTGTAGGCAATGGAATGACTATTTTATCCTTTTTGGGACGCATAAAACCATGGCTCATGGCCAAAGCAAAACATTGAACTCTGTTCCGAACGTTCTATTACATAATCTTTATCGGAATCTGCTGTTTTCCAAATCTTCCAGATTTCTCCCGATTAGATCTTCTTCAGTTTAACTAAGCGTCATTTGGACTAGGCCTGAAATATGGGTTTTACGGGGTGATTGTTCCTCTCTTATTGCAGTAAATGATATCTTTGTGTCATAGAAAATTAAATTCAAATACTTACTGCCATAAAAAGGGGAGAGGTATCTTATGGGAAGGGGTATCATGAGCACCATAAAGAAATTTCACAGGAGTTAGAAGGCAAACGTTGCCAGGAAATTTGTTTTTCATCAATGTTTAAATGGAAATGATAGTTACTTTTTTGTATATCAAACTCCCCATGGTAATAGACAGTGAGTAAGGGGCTACTCACACAAATATAAACTGAAACGCTGGAAAAATGAGTTCTGATAACAATAAACTACCATAAAAGAATTAGCTTTTTATGGTGGTTCAAAATAAATGAAGCTAATAAATTTTACAAACTTCCAACAGAAGTTAAGAGCCTTGCCCGAGCCCCCCTCCCAAAAAAAGCATTTCAGGATCATTTTTCTAAACTTTCTATAGGAGAGACTTTCAGATGATTCGAATAAATGTTCAGATGATTAAGCAATAACCTCTGATCTTCCATAATTAGGAACTATATACATTTGTTTGGATAAACATTATAGGTTTTGAATCCATATGGAGCCATGGATGAGAACAGGGTTATGGTATGTGAGTATAAAGAATCGATTAAGCTGAAACAAGTAGTCTATGGAGAGTGTAGGTTAGATGACAGATTACTGGTGAGTATAGTGAGCGATAAGTTTTCGTAAGTGTTGAAAGGTTAAGTTGATTTCTCAGGCTAGCAATGGAGCACTGAAACATTTTTTTTTTTAATTTGTGTAGCATATTTGTTCGTGTATAGTTAATTAACTATAAATGAAGTTCCATTTATATTCCCATGACCCTAGGCCCTTTTGAACAATATAAATTATTATTATTAATAACTATTATTGTTATTATTATATAATAAAATGTTGCTATAAATAGTTTAGTGACTTATAGTTTGGCAAATAAAGGAGGAGTAAAATTTAAGAAGGAGAAAGACTTTTTTTGGCGATTATTATGAAGGAAAAAACAAAAACAAAATGGTGTAAGCACTAAAGAAGCTGAAAAAGAATAATAAGGAATATACAATTGTGGTATATCAACAAAAGAGGAGGGAATATAAACAGACACTTCGAAGTAAAAGAGGTTACAAGAAAAGACAGCACCTTCGAAATTGAGCAAAATCTTGTAACATAGGAATAGAAACAATTCTGGCAACTAGTACGAGGATCTCTCAAAACTTCTACAGCAGAACAGTTACTTAAAGCAGATACCTGGACCGAGTACCTCAGATCACTGGATAATACATAGGATGGTAAACTGGAAGGTTTATCAAAAAGTTTGAACCAACATGCGTGTTACCCACTCAGAGAGAAGGATTACAAACTTATCTTGTCAATTAAGCATGTGAAAATTGGTAAGGCCCTGAAATCTATGAAAAGGAGATCTGCACCGGGGACAGATGGAATCCTGAAGAAAACGTGGAAGTGGGGAAAACATATTTTACTGCAATTTAAGTAAGCTTATTTTCAGCTTTGATAAGTTCATGTAAGGGGCCTGAACAGTGGAATTTATCGGTTATGATACCAATTCTTAAGAAGGGGATAGATCTAGTCATAATACTTATCTATTAATTCGTTTAGGGAATAGTTACCAAAGCTATTTTGTAAGGTGTTTGACTTCAGATTAAGGAGGTGGATTGAAAGTAAGAACATTTTGGATAAGGTTTAGGTCGATTTTTGAAAAGATTATGGGACGACAGATTTTATATCTAGGTTGTAGGCCTTAGTTAATAAATGTACCATTGCTAGAAAATTAAAATTTTTCGAAAGAATAGGAGGGACCAAGTAAGTGGATTTGTTGAAAGGATTCTACAGGACCAGGAAATACAAGCATAGTTGGCCAAGCGTTTGCTTTCAACTTCTCTGGGTCCTTACTGCCGGTCGAAGGAGGTTTGGGTTGAAGTAACATTTTTCAAGGCGGGCTTAAATAAATACGAAATAAAGCTGTTAATTGAAATGAAGACTGATAGTTTACCGCTGGGCCAAAGAAGAAAGTTTATTGGGAAAGAATGGTCAAAGACTGGTCCATATTTTTGTCCTATGTATGGAGATTTGAATCAAAAGTGTCAGTTACTGATTGAAGAATTGAAGTGTTTAGTAGGGAGGAATTTGATTTTGAGTGGTACAAGTGTGTGTAGATGAATGTTTTATGGATGGAAGAAATTTTGCACAATGCCTCCGTTTCGTGATGGAGCATAGAGCTAGATTCTTGTAGGATTAGGATTTTTGTAATTTCTGTGTAATTGTTGTTTGTGTTATATATTTTGCCATTTCCTATGCGCTTTAAGCACAAGAAAATTCTATTCTATTCGAAACTATTATTAAGCGGGGCTTCAGTTAGTATTAAGGAAAGTGTTCAAGAGAGATTAGCAGAATATTTTCAGAATAGGTTATACAGTGATAAAGAAACAGGAAACGATAAAGATAAGAGTGAAAAAGTTTGTAAAAATTAGGAAGTGAATGGTGATTTATTTTACGAGGAAGAGTTAGGAACAGTGCTAAAAGCAAGAAAATAATAGTCCTCAGATATTGATAGTATGGTAAATGAGTTAAATTAAATATAGAGAGGAGCAATACGTTTTGAAATTATTTCAATATTTCCAGAAAATTCACGTTCAGCCACAAACAACCAAATACAACGGTAATGGTATGAAAATTCTTAGAAGTATTTTGACTAATAATAATTTCCGCCGTGGAGATGAAGGTCCGTATGTCTGTATGCCAACAATATCTAGCTCTAGGAAATCTACCTCTCTGACTAGAAGTGATGCTCAAGAAGAAAATCAGATTGGTGAGTGTGACGTTAATTTGTACATATGTACCCGACATGTTTTGTGAACACTTAATCAAACAGTTCGTGGTAACGAACTGTAGTAAGGAGCGACCCGGCTCAATAGTAAATGAAACTCTAAAATCGGAATTTTGATGCTAAAAGATACATCAAAAGAATTGGATTTTCATGCTAATTTTAAATATATAAGTTTCATCAAATTTAGTCTTTGTCATCAAAAGTTACGAGCCTGAGAAAATTTACCTTATTTTGGAAAATAGGGGAAAACACCCCCTAAAAGTCATAGAATCTTAACGAAAATCACACCATCGCATTCACAGTATCAGAGAACCCTATAGCAAAAAGTTCAAGCTCCTATCTACAAAAATGTGGAATTTCGTATTCTTTGCCAAAAGACAGATCACGGATGCGTGTTTATTTGTTTTTTTGTTTTTTTTCTTTTTCCCAGGGGTCATCGTATCGACCAAGTGGTCCCAGAATGTCGCAAGAGGGCTCATTCTGATGGAAGTGAAAAGTTCTAGTGGCCTTTTTAAGTGACCAAAAAATTGGAGGGCACCTAGGCCCCCTCCCACGCTCATTTTTTCCGAAAGTCAACAGATCAAAATTTTGAGATAGCCATTTTGTTCCGCATAGTCGAAAACCATAATAACTATGTCTTTGGGGATGACTTAATCCCCCACTGTCCCTGGGGGAGGTGCTGCAAGTTACAAACTTTGACCAGTGTTTACCTACAGTAATGGTTATTGGGAAGTGTATAGACGTTTTCTGGGGGATTCTTTTGGTTTGGGGGGTTGGGTTGAGAGGAGGGGCTATGTGGGAGGATCTTTCCTTGGAAGAATATGTCATGGGGGAAGAGAAACTCAATGAAAAGGGCGCAGGATTTTCTAGCATTACTATAAAAAAAAATGAAAAAAAAACATAAAAAAGTTTTTTCAATTGAAAGTAAGGAGTAGCATTAAAACTTAAAATGAACAGAGATTATTAAGCATATGAGGGGTTCTAAAATACTTTAGCATAAAGAGCGAGGTATTTAGGAGGAGATAAATACATCGCTCTTTATGCTAAAGTATTTTTTAGTAATTTCAACTTCTTATTCTACGGGCTTTCTGATTCAGGGGTCATTCTTAAAGAATTGGGATAAAACTTAAGATTTAGTATAAAGAGCGAGGTGTTAACGAGGGGACGAACCCCCTCATATACATAATAAAAATATAAGAATATAAAAGTTTGTTCCGTAAGTTAATTCTTAAGTTACGTATAGTTTTTACTAATAAAAACATTCGTTAAAAATTAAAAGTTCTAGTTGCCTTTTTAGGCAACCGAAAAATTGGAGGGCAACTAAGCCTCCTTCCCCACTCCTTATTTTTCAAAATCGTCTGATCAAAATTAAGAAAAAGCCATTTAGCCAAAAAAAGAATTAGTATGCAAATTTCATTTTAATAATTTACGCGCGGAGAGCCAAAATCAAACATGCATTAATTCAAAAACGTTCAGAAATTAAATAAAAAACTATTTTTTTTAACCGTAAGTAAGGAGCGAAACCAAAACTTAAAACGAACAGAAATTACTCCGTATATGAAATGGGTTTTCCCCTCCACAATCCCTCGCTCTTTACGCTAAAGTTTGACTCTTTGCCACAATTCTAATTTTCAAAACAATTAAAAACTTTAGCGTAAAGAGCGAGGGATTGCGGAGGGGAAAACCCATTTCATATACGGAGTACTTTCTGTTCGTCTTAAGTTTTAATGTCGCTCCTTACTTACAGTTAAAAAAACTAGTTTTTTTTATTTAATATATTACAACGATCGAAGGTTTGTCAAACAAACTTGTCGATGACCAGACGTAAAGTTAGTAAAATTAAAGTCTCTGCTTTGAAAATTTTTAAGCATATTTTACAAATCTATTTATTTCAGTGCTGTAACTTTTTGTTCGTTTTTTTAAGATTCCGATGAAATAATCTAACTTTTCCTTGAATCAAGCCAATTATGGTAATAAACTGTACACAACGAGCGAAGTTTACCGACATAAAGCAAGGGCCTATAATGAATTTAATTGCAGCGTATGCATAGAAGAAATCTTCTTTTGTTGATGGTTTTAAAATTGTAAAATACCTTTTCATTAATGTTTTCAATAAATTTGTTAGCCTAAAGAAATATATTCTGAGAAAAAGGGAAACACCCTCAAAAGGCGATCTTGGTGAGAACCACATCAGCAAATTCAAACTGGCTGACAGCTTTTAACGAAATGTTTCAACCCCCTTCGTACAAAATGAACAAAACTTGTATTTTTCAAACCGTTCATGTTAATGATTGGTAAATAAGGTGGGGTTGCTTTCATTAAAAACTAAAGTTCTACATGTTTCAAAACAATAAATGTGTTTAAAGAATTCAGTTTTCATGTTTTGTTTCTAAATACGTAACAGTCGTTAGGATTGTAGCTACCCATGCTAAATTATCAGTATAAATAAATTTTTTTAGGCAAGGGGAAAATTTTCTTTTCCAGAGAAGGTTAGTCAAGAATATGTTCATATTGATTTTTGTTTGTATTTCCAATTGATTTTTTTTCCAGCGGTGGCTGTATGGAATCGATAATCATATAATATTCATAGACAGATTATTTGAACGAAAATTTTAAAGTTCTAGTTCTCTTTTTAAGCGACAAAGGAGATTGTGGCACGCCAAAGGATGATTTCTTCTAGTTCATACAATAGAAAACAATGTAAGCCTAACATGCCATCGAGTGAAAATTTGTAGATTCGCACACCAAATAAGACTCAGGTTCACTTTCAGAGGCAAAACTGTCTGGTGGTAGTAAAATCGTTCATAATGAATGAATTCGAGGATTCTGATTGCTATTACGTAAAACGAACGGTAATCTGTAGAATGTTATAGTGACGATTATACAGCATTATAAATTTGCCCACCAGCTGGTTGGAGGGAGGTTTAGTACTTTTTTTGGGGGGGGGGATGTCCTCAAATTTAAATGAAAAGAATTTTTATGCCCAAATCGTTCACAGTCTCCCATTTTCAGGTGGACGAATGCTCAATTTTGGTGTGTGTTAGGGCTCCCTTGCCCCAAAGACTTGACAATGTAACTTTTAAGGAAATTGAAAAAATTCACTTCTTTTTTGTTGTTATTCTTTTCAGTTTACGCTTCAAATAAAAGCTATACCCTTGCAATAGGTAGGCCGATAGGCCAAGAGTTTTACGGATGTAAGGTTCATGTCCTTCAGAAAAAATATGTTTGTTCTATTCTGGGGTAAATATATGTCTTTCAAATTTGTTTATCACAATAGAGTCTCCTCAAATCAAAGAGTAGTGGATGCCATATTTAGGTTGCTCGGTAAAAAGAGTTATGATACTCGATTTTCGGCAAAATAGCTTATTTCTTTCCATTTTTGTGCTCCTTGGTGCTCCTTTCGCCAGGGGAATTTAAGGACTTAAGAATGAGCTTCAAGCTGATAAGAAATAAAGACCTTCCTAGCTTTTTATAAGGTCCCATTTCTGTAGGACCGATGCCCCGAGCTTAGAACTGTACAGTTTTAATTTTCAGTATACCCAAAATATTATTCTTTGACCATTTTTGCTCTAGTTTTGGACCACGTTTTTCAAGCTTCTTTTTTCAAATTGAGTTTACCTTGGCCTTAGGAATTCCAGGCATTAGTCTAAAATCAATAGAAAAAGAAAACAAATGTCCTTGTTCTTGGGGCCCGTGCCCTCAAGCTAAAACTCCTTAGCACTTTAGAGACATATTGCTCCAAGGAGCTACAAATGAAAATTTCAAGCTGTTGAAAAAAAAAAACTTCTATGCCCGTTTTACACTCAATTTTGGTGTGAACGAGTGTTTTTTGTTTTTTTTTTGTGCATGGACCTTTTAGCCAAAAGATATATGAGTATATCCTCCCACCTCATTGTTTGGGGACCGTGGCTTAGCGTCAGACTTTGCTCATTATTTAGGGTTCCCTTGAACGAGGGACTTAAGGGCACAACTTTAAAGATTTTAAAAGAAAAGTTTTAGACCCCTTTTAGTCTCCAATTTGTTCTGCTCACTTTTTCTCTCTTTACATTGTTTTTATAGTTCATTTTCAAGGGTCCCTGTTCCCAACGTAATTTTTTCATTCCATATTAGGTTCAAATTTGCCCTGGAGTTTGTTTCTCTAAGTTTCCACTCATTTGGGAAAGCAATAATTTGATTTTTGGTCCCGTTTTTTAGCAAGCCTGTATTTATTTCTGCGTTTGGGTCCCATTGGTTCAAAGTCTTGAGGATAATGTCTCAAAGCCAATTGGAGGATAAATGGCTCTTCATACCATTTTCGGGATTTCTTGGGGGATCTGTGCCCGCAAAGTAATTACATCCCATATAAATTCACTGCCGCTCGGAGCGAACGGTTTTTTAACCCTTTTTCGGATCTTCTTTTTAGGCAAACTAGTTTTGTTTGTGAATTGAGGGGTACACTGACCAAAGACTTCGAAATATAACTTTTAATGAGATTGGAAAACACTAGGAAACAAGAAAACCTAAGACCTGATTTTTGTTGGCCCTTGAAATGTGTTTAGTTTGCGTATCTTTCTGTGCCCTCACCCTCAGGGTTGCTAGAGGTATGGCCTCGTTGGAGAATGCATATTGGACAATTCTAATATTTTGAGTAAATTGGCTACCTGCAAATTTGTATTTCGATGTCAAGGTGGAACGAGGGTGCCTTGAAGCAAAACGGAGACAAGAGGGGAATTGATGGCATGTTACAACTCTAGGCGCTTAAAAAGGTATTAGAACTTTTGATATCATCAATCGGAACGTTTTCCTATGCAATTTAAAGAGCAAAAACTATGTTGGCATCAGTTCTGACATTTGTCCTTTAGTGCTGGGAAAAATAATAGGATTTACTATCTCAGGCTTTTACAAAATCCCATCGTAATTCAGGTCCAATTCACCATTTATAGAGAAAATATCACATAAAAAGTCCAAAATATTTACCGTCTGTCAAAAAGTACTCCAAATTGTAAATTTTATTAAATTTATACCTATTAAATTATATTTTTTTTTATTTTTTGTAAATTACAAATAAACTAAATTAGACTGATTGTTTGACGAAATTTGGACGGGGTCATTAGCTTTGTGTATTTGGATGAAAATATGGGCTCAAAAGACTACTTGCCCTCTTTCAGTTTAGCTTGTTACATATCACAGTAAGCCAAAGATTAATGGCGATGGATGTTGGAAAATTACTTTATTTTTGTACCAAATAGTAACTCCCAGCTTTTTACTCTTTGACATTATTGATTATACTTATTGGTACGTAGTTAAAATATAAACCTGGGTTTTCTTTACTTACTAAATTATCTGTTTAGGAAAGATATTCAGGGATAGAAAAGGCTTTCAACAATAGTCTGTAATCCATTTAAAACATTTTCTGTTAAATTAGGATTAGTGTCAACTAATTTGATAAATTTTTCTGCAGAAAAAGGACGAATGAAAACGAACGAGCACTTTTCTAATGGCTCCCAATTAAACAGAGGTCCCAGACTTGTGATTAAGGAAAAGACAAGAGGGAGACGGTTTGTTGGCCAAAACTTCATCTTGGAATGTTCTGCATCCCATACAAAACCAGAAACTATACTAGAATTAATTTGGAAGATACCGCATGCTGTCGAAACGGTGAATACTTATTGATACTTATTGAATATATCAACGGTACAACTCGAAAAGTCTTGCAGAACAAACATCCTAGAAACCATCATAGAAAAATAATGTCAGGTGTTTAGCAGAATCAGCACAAACAGAATGATTTTTCTTTCAAATAACTTTTTTGGAGACTGTAATATGTAAAAATTATAGCCAATGTTAGTCTCCCATTCCTCTTATAAAACTGAAGGTCTTGTTCCTGTAAAATTTCCTTAAACTTTTGAAATCTATGCCACTGTAGGATGCTTGTTTTGTTTCTGCCCTTCATTATATGAATTGTTATACAAAAATTACTGCTTTTTTTTATTACGTCTGCCACCTCTCCTGTCAATAGTTTCTATTTATCGATTGAAAACTTGTTCAGAATTTTCTTACCTAAGCTATACAATACCGTTAATTTTCAGTAAAATATATTATTTTTGAATTTCATCCACTAACACTGTCAATGCTTCACTGTGGGCTTCTGTCCAGGGAAACAAAACGTTTATAAGAATCTGAAGAGAATGATAACAATCAAAATTAAGAAAAAAAATATTACCCATGCTTAACAAACTTTTATAGCGAAAATAATTTCCAGGTTATAGTAGTTAATATAGGAAAAATTCAAACTAGATTTTTCTATCTGGAAGACATCATCTTGTTTCTTTCAGAGAAATTTAGATGAGGTGCAAGAACTAAGAACAGGTGCGACATTTATTTAGATTGACATCAGGGCATATTTGTCAATTGTTTCTTTAACAAGTGTGGAAATACGTTATTTTAATATAGGTATTTGTGATACTAGTGGATAATTAATTAATTTATTTATTTATTAATACCAAATATGGTAAGCTTTCAAGCTTGTCGCAATGATAGGAAATTTCCCCGTAAATCACATTAAAAAAAAAAAATAAAGGTGGGGTGTGAGACATTTTTTCAACGTCAGCTGTAAACTCCCCCCCCCCCCAAAAAAAAGCCTGGGCTCCTTGTGTAATATTTAGTATTTATACTCCAGCATGCGGAAGGGTACAAAAAAATTGGATGTAGTGGACATTTATTCATGCATTTAAAGGAACCATTAGCATTGAAGATTTGGATTTTGGACATGGATTCCCATTAACATGGGTGATGAAAGTTCACGATAGGACAGACCAAAACCCCAAAACCATACATCAGTTCTGTTTTGGTATTTGACTAGTTAGCGTTTAATTGAATTTCAGCCGGATTTACTCTGTACCTGTTCGGAATAAATAACATGTGAAATACTTTTGAACTTATAATTGAAACTTGTTATATGAATTAATAAACATGTAAGTGATCACAGCTTAAGGATTATTTATGGATTGTGGCTCTAAGTTAATATTCAGCACTAGTATCATCTGAGTCGTGCATTGAAATTCTTGGATTACTTTCAAAATTTTTTGCCAGTGACTTTGGTTTGTGGGAGTTTTTGACTCGTATTACATTATCCATTGCGTTGATTATTGAATATTGGATGGGGTTGAAATATAAAACATGAACTGAAATAGAAAATGGAGGTACTATTGGTTATCAGCACTATATGGAACTTTCTTTATATGGAGCTTCATTTCTGGGTGATATGTATGATTTACTCAGTTCTTGTTTTAGTGATGATCAGTCTATTTCATGTTTCGTAATAATGAAGCCCAATGAAGCTCCTGATTTATCTAATGACGTTAATTGTAATATTTCGTAAAGATTAAATGACTGCAAAAGTTCATAGGATTTTTTTGGTTGAAAAGAAAAATCCAGCACTGTCCAGCTTAATCCGCTGGTTTGGCCTTCAAAGGCAGTAAGAGAAGAAAACAATTCCCGTTATTACATCCAGCCTTATTATATCAGCTCTTCATCCTTGCCAATTAACCCCGTGCTCAAATGGTTCGATAAACTGATTTGGAGTAATACAAATCTACATTATTATCAGCTTACTTTAGATTCTCTACAATATAAAATTAAAGTTCCCTTCCATCTCCTAGCTACTTCTCTTTCATCTGATCTCCTAGACCTTGAGCTTTATCTTACCCAGGTAGCTCACGCTCTAATAATCGCAGCCACTGCTTTCGTTCCTCTTGAAAGAAGAAGGAGGGGTACCAGAAAAAAGGCTGGTTTACGTGTCCAGGCCTTAAAGAGGCAAAAGAACATCATTGGTTTTGCTGTAATGTGTGGATTGAGTCTGATAAGCCCCAGTCTGGGGTCCTTTTCTATCTTACAAAGCATAATAAGAATAAATTTCGTAACCTTGTCCACTTTTGGAAAAAGTATCAAATCACTGAGCTATCCTCTAATCTCAGTAATACCCCTTCCCATTTATGGGACTACGTGTCTAAATCGACATCCTTTCCAACCTCTTCTCAAGATGTTATTTCTGTGGACGATAGAATCAAAAATTTTCCCTCAGTTTTTACAACTGATCCTCCTCCTTAAGACACGATCTTTAAATCAAAACATTAGCGCATTTTCATGATTCAAATCCCCCTAGGAATTTCATTACAGTTTCACCTAATGACATTAAAAACTGGGTACGACTTCTGAAATCTGGTAAGACTTTGGGTCTTCATGGGATCATCTCCAAATATTTGAAACATAGCTTTCTCAAGCCCTTCTTACATCTTTCTTTATTATTTCAAGCTGCTTTGTCTCAGAATTATGTACCATTTTGTGTGGGAAAAACTTCTTGTATTCCAAAACAAGATAAGATCCTTCTGATTGCTCTTCTTACAGGCCTATTACAATTTGTTCAGTTCTCAGAAAGCTTTTAGAGAAAATTATTTTGGACCAGATTTATGATAGAGCAAATATGGGGGATAATCAGTTCGGTTTCCAAAGAGGTCTTGGTGCTCAGAATGCTCACAGAACACTTCTTTCAATTCTTCGTCAGAATGAGTACTCCAAGAAAGAATTATTTGCTTGAGCACTCGATATATTTGGAGCATTCAACTCCATATTGCACCCCCAATCCATTTTGTTTCTCATAAAATCTGAGCTGAATCCGTTCATTTTCAAGTCTCTTTGGCCATGGAACCAAAATTCTATCACTGGAATCGCAGTTGGCCGTTTAATTTCGAGTAAGATACCCAATAAAAAGGGGCTAAACAGGTGTTAGTGATTATTCATATAATTTTCAATGGAGGTCTTCACTCGCCTACAACGATTTTTCAACGTTTGGTTACTCTACATGGCCTTGATATCAGTCATGTTTCATATGCTGATCACCTTCTATCATAAGATGAGAATCTATCTGGGATGTAGGAAGTTGTGACGTCGATTTCTAGGAGTTTAAATTCCATAGGGTTATCCATTGCACCGCCCAAAAATAAATTTTTAATTTTTGGTATTAACCAACTGATTAGAGGTCCCCTCTCTATTAATATAGATGGAACTGTAGCTCCAGAAGAAAAGTCTTTGGTATATCTCGGGCTTTCTTTTGGGAAATCTATTCGAAATACAAAACACCTCAAAATCCACACTCTCAGAGAAAAAATTAAAAAGACATATGGAGCACTTGCCCGAGTCAGAGAACAGTGTGACCGACGTACACTAGGCCACCTGTCCATTCGAGGAAAAGGATCCATTAATTCAACGTATTTTAATTCGGTGCAATTTTGTTTTTTTTTGCGATTTCTTCCGTGGTGTAGGAACAGCATAATGTCATTAGTACTTAGTTTTTTGAATATGCTTTATAAAATGGAAAGTTTTCATAACCGTTTCCTTCTTAGGAATTGTAAAATTCCTGACTTTCCAGTGGTATTGTTAATTAGCTAGGTCCATCACTTCTCATGTCCTTCTAACAAAGATATTTTATAGTGTATTGAATTGTTTGTAGTTCTTTCTCTTCTTACGATTATGTTTGTTCTAATTTTTCTTGGACCATCATGTAGTTGGTTTTCAGAATGACCTGGACAACAATATTTTTCTGAAGCAGATTTAGATTGACTCTATCGAAGACGTTATCCTGGGCAAGCAGATAATTAAAACGGACCTACATTAGATGATAGCACTTCAAAGAATGAGAAAAACGAGCCGTTAACGCAGAAAAAAGACTTTGCGGCAGAATCTAATAGCGAAGATTTAAAGAAAGATGTTGGCGAAGGCAGCATATCTAAACTAGATAACAGTTTACCAAGGACTTAGGTATTTCACTGAAATTTTCAGTGGGAGATTGTATCAATTGTGAAAAAATACTTGATTAAGACCAGCGATTGCTGATTCAATCTTTGATCAAAATGGTGACACATCTGTGAGGACTATGGGTGGCCCTACAAATCATAGTGGAGGAGCAGCTTCACATATCAGGGAAAGTAGTAGCGAAACAGATCCTGTATCTGGCACTAGTGGACTTTTATATCAGGGTTAGATTCTTGCTAAAGAGGGGGGATTTTAATTAGAAAACCAACTCTTTAGTAAGATGTTTATAGTCCTATAACTTGAAGCTACTATCTACAGTATACAAAATGTAAAAGGCCAATTTATTGACGGCTCAAAGAAAATCCTTAGAAGACATGATGAAACGGAATAGGATAAGAAAAATCAAGTTTTTACGGCCAGTTTAGAGAAATTCCAGTTTTTAGTCGAGAAGAGGAGACACTTCAGAGGTGAATATGCTGAATCAATGACAGATATATAACAAAAATAAATAAAACTAGCAAAAAAAAATGTTCATAAATTATAAGTGGGCTTATAAATTATCCTCACAGACTAGCAATGCAGTAAAAAGTATTTGCGTATTTTGAGTCGATCATACAAAAGGCAAAAAAGTTCGATACCTCTTAATGAAGATTTGAAATGAACCTGCAGCCTTGGCTGGTACTGCATTTAATCAAAACAAAGTAGCCAGTCAAGCATACTGACCATCCAAGACCTTCTTGCCACGCTGAGGTTCTGAAGAAGCTGCTAGAAAATTTAGATGGGGTTTTGAACAAATCTACGAAAAAAATGTTTAATTTGTTAGAAGCCACTGAAAGAAGAAACCCTTCAAACTAAAGGGTAAAAGTCAGTTTTTTACAATGATTATTTAACAGAGTGTCTAATAGCTTTGGCAAATAGTGGTTGACAACTCAATTATAAGGAACAAATTCTATACCCGAGTTGGCTTTCACAATCCGTCACACACCTTAGACACCCAATTTAAGAGGTTTCCAAGCTAGAGGAATTCAAATTCATGCCAATAGCAAAATTTTTAATTCTTTCTAATTGCAAAGACTAGTAAAAATTTTATGTCACTGGCAGTATCATAGCATAGTGGAAGGAATAAGATTGGGCGGGAAATACACTGCTCAGCTCTTTGAAGCTTTTAATTTTCTTCCAAAGTCACTCAATTGCCCTGTTCGAACGCAAAAATGTGGGAATCTCAAGAGTTTTCCTATTTTTTAGCAAAACTTAAATTTGGCGAAGTATTTTTAATACTCACTCCCAAAGATGTGTTTCCAAATTCCCACATTGATTTGTTTTAATATTTCGAAGAAAAATATTCCTAGGCAAGGGAGATTTTTTAAATGATTTGGAACAATTGGAAATTTCAAACGAAGACTGTGAATTTGTTCATAGGGTTTGGAATAAGTTTGATTACAGCAATTTATGGGATTATAGTTCAAGTTACCTCCCTTCGCAGTTTTATCGCTTTTGGATGTTTTCATGGAATTTAATAATAGCGTATTAGTGCTACATCAACAGCAACCGAAGTGTCACTTGAGCTCACCTTCTCTAGCCTACGAAATCAATCCCAAAACGATAGAACACCACAAAATTTAGATAATTATATATCTGGAAAATTACCTGCTCATAGAAAGAGTCATAACAGCGGTTTGGTGTTTCATAGCGACTGGTATATAACATATGGTCTGGACAACCCTGAAAACGCTAACTCCAGCCTTTGCCTCGACGCAAATGCCCTCTATGATCAATGTATGTGTGCAAAATGTATGCCCAATGGAGTTTACCACGTACTTGAGTTCTTTGATCACCCGAACTTCAAAATAGTTGAAGAAAACAGAAATTATTGACACTTTATGATGGTAAAAGACATCCTAAAGAGTCCGTGCTACTTTCCAGAGTTTCAAAATCCATTTTCCTAGAAGAAAATCCGTTTCAAAGAATTGTCACCCTTGAATCAAAGAAGGGTTAAGCAGGCAAAGATGCCTTGGATTTCCAGTGAAAAGCTACTGGCATCACTACGCCTAAAGAAAGGTGTCCTCCTGAATTCGATAATGAATCATGAGGTCAGGTTGATACTATTCAAAAATTGCTCGCTTCAGATTGTAATTCAGATAAAGCTATTCAAATTTTCAATAATAAAATTTCTAGCAGGCGTGTTGAGCAGGAATGGAAACGTTAGGATTGCACTGTAGTAGCTAGCCTCGAAAAAACGGAGTGCATGACATAAGATTTAAATTTTTTCTTCATGCGCCAAAGTCTCATAGAATATGACTTACTTGACTTAATGCTCCTGCCGAAATGCTTCCGGCGTCGAAAGTGATGCTACATGGTGCCTCCATTTGGACCGGTCTCTTGCAAGGATGCGGACATCCTCCTGAATATTTGCCATGACTAAGAAGGCACCTGTCGTGTCCTTCCATCTGGTTGGGGGACGACCTCTTGGGCGTTTCCCGCTGTGCAGCACAGGATCTAAGTCAAAAATCGTTCGTGCGGGAGTATCGGGGGGGCATGCGAAGGAGATGTCCGTACCTTCGTAGTGTTCGTTGGGCGAGTTGGACTGAGAAGGGCGTTTGACCAGTTAACGCCAAGAGGTTCTCGTTGCTAACAAAATCGTGCCAACGTAGTCCTTCAATGCGGCGAAGGTGTTTTGTTTGAGCTATATTTACGGTGCTAAGCACAGACCGAGTGGCTGGCCAAGTTTCGGCTCCGTAAAGAAGCACGGATCCCACCGAAGCATTGTATATGCGCATCTTGGTCCTACGGCTGATAGAAAGTTTCCTCCAAAGGGCACTTAGTCTTCCCACTACTGCTGAGGCTTTGGTCTTTAAGGATTAGATCTTTAAGGATTGATCCGTCATTTGAGAGGATAGAGCCAAGGTATGTAAATTCCTCAACAATCTCAGCTGGTTTTTCACCGACCATTAGGACTGGCGGGGGACGCGGCGAATTGCGGGGTTCAACAAACATCACTTTTGTCTTCTGCCAATTAATCGACAGCCCTATCTTTAAGGCTTCATCAGCAAAAATTTGTATGGCTTCTGTGAGCTTCGACGGTGAATCGGAGACAAGAGCAAGGTCATCGGCATAGTCAGCGTCTGAAAGTACTCTATCACCGTAATGCAACCCAAACTGGAGGCAGTTTATGGTCCGAGTCATAATGTAGTCAATGACACAATTAAATAGTTCTGGGGCAGCAGCACAACCTTGACGGACTCCAGTATTGATTTCAAAAGATGAGCTGCGTCTGCCATTGACTTGCACGTAGCTCTCAGTACCTTTGTGGAGCCACTCGAAAAGGTTGCAGTACTTTGCTGGTAGTCCCGTTGTTTTCAATATGAGCCAGAGTGATTGCCGGTCGACAGAATCGAAAGCAGCCTTGAAATCCACAAAGGCAACATATGCTTTTTTTTGAAATTCTCGAGTCTTTTCTATCAGCTGCCGCATTGTGAATATTTGCTCCACGGTGGACCTTCCTGGCATGAAGCCAGCCTGTTGGATTCTTTGTTGGCTTCTGAGGAAAGTGGTACAGCGGTCCAGGAGGGTCATAACGAGGAGCTTCCTGGGCACAGAGAGGAGTGTGATGCCACGATAGTTAGAGCTTATTCTGCGACTGCCTTTCCGTTTCCAGAGAGGCAGAATGATGCCCGCTCGCCAGTCTTTTGGAATCCATTCTGTACGAAATACTATGGAAAAAAGTACTTGGAGCCGGAGAAGGGTCGCTGCCCCACCATATTTCAGGAGTTCTGCAGGGATACCACAGACTCCTGGGGCTCGGTTATTTTCCATCCGTTTCTGAGAATTCAAGATTTCTGTAGAGGTGAAGCGGTGGTGCATACTTTCACACGGGGCTCAGGGGTGTTGGATTCAACTTGAAGAAGGTCAGGGTCGGGTTGGCTAACATAGTCCAGGGTTAGAAGTGAAGAGAAGTGATCCTTACAGGCGGACAGTTGAGCGCTCTCGTCAGTGATAATATTTCCATCATTAGATACGATAGGGCCTAGAGAGGATGGCTTTCCATCTGTAAGATCCCGAAGGTGTTTGTATAAAGCGCATGTGTCACCCTTTATGGCGGCCTCCTCGAGATCAGCTGCCTTTTTTTCGGCGAACAGCTTTCTGTCTCTGTGGAGGAATTTATTTCTTACGCCATTTAGACGTCTGTAGGTAACCATGTCCTTCGCTAGGCGTGCTCTGCGACGCTGTTCAATAATATATATAGAGTTTCCTGCGATATCCAGGACTTTTTTCTGGGTTTCAGACGACCAATAGTACTTTCGGCCGAAAGCAATACGCCGTCCTTGAATGGTTGCCATACTTCTTCAGATTCTGAAATTTGAACAAGACAGTCGAAACGGTTTGAGATGGAGACAGCATAGACATGGCACGTATTGGAATTTGTGAGATTGTTCAAGTCTAATTTGGGAGGACGGTTGTCACATTTCTGGGCTTTCAGGCGTAGTCTAAGGTTAGAAACGACAAGCCTGTGGTCGTTGTTTCCCAATTCTGCACTTCTGTAAGTTCGGCAATTAGTTATAGAGGAACGCCAGCGTCGGGACATGATTATGTAATCTAACATCTTTCTTGTTCGTCCGTCATTGCTATACCAGGTATATTTGTGAACTTCTTTCCTTTGGAAAAGGGTGTTGGTGATCACGAGATCGTGCATGTTGCACAGCTGAAGGAGCCCTAGCCCATTGTCGTTCAAGTAGTCGGGTGTTACAGGTCCTAGAACACTGTTCCAAACACCGTCTGTATCTTTGACAGTGCCGTTGAAGTCGCCAAGAAGGGTTAAAACATCATGAGGGGATAATTTTGCTAGGATGCTAGACAGCTGGGCGTAAAAACGATCTTTCACCTCATCTGAGGCTGTTTGGTTTGTTGGGGCGTAGCAGACAATAGAATATGGGGCTGAAGTTTTTCTGAGATCATTTAATTCTGCAGTTTACAAAAGAGTATGTACGAGTAAAATGAAGCTTATGTACATGACCACAGATAGTCTGTTTGAATAGATAAACTAGCAAAATCTGCACGCAGGCCTGACCTCACCCCATTTTCGACCATCAGCGACTTTTCAAATTGGGACCCAGAGAAGTATTTTTATACCGTCAACAGTCAAAAGGACAACGAATTAAGAAAGATATAAAATGAACTGGGCATCGGCTATTTTGATGAAATTTTCATAGGAGGGCTCAAATTCTACTTAGTTGTAATTTAAATGGGTCTCTAAAGTGAGCTACAAAAGGATTAAATTCCCACTCGATTAAGAAAGATTTGACTGCTTGAGAATGTAGCTATTAGAGTTCAAATCATGATGGTCAGAACAGCAAAGTTTTTAAGCTGTATACTACGAAGCACTAAAGAATGCAAATTTTTGGCCTTGCTAACAAGTCATAAGTAGTTGAAGATGGCATAAAAACTCTTCCTCTTGGTCACTCAGATTTCAAAATGATTGAAGAAAAAAAGGAAAGAATCGAAAGAATAAAAAATTTAAATTGTTTAGTCCACGCCAGCTGTGCAATTGTCTCAAACATGTTCACATGAAAACGCAGGCATTCTTTTTATGCTCACTAACATTACAAACTGTTCATGCTGCAGGACCAAAACTTTGATTTTGTTCTGTCTTTCTTTTTTTCTTTCCTAGTTCATGGATTTAAGCTTATTGTGAGAAAGTGGAAAGGACCTAACCTTTGTGGTTGTTTGGAAAATGTGGACCTCAGGCCAGAAAAATGAATGTAATTCTAAATTTTAGAAAGCTGTGTGTAATTCTTGCCAAGAGAGAAAATAAGATGGTTTTTGCTAGTAACTGAAACAGAGCCTACAGTCATTTAGTAGAAGTAGGGTGTTTGTCGAAGAGGATTATCTTACGTTAGATACCTAAGCTCTTGTTCCATTTAGTCATGTTTTGACTTTAAAGTGGAAAACTCCGTTCTATCAGGCAAACTGGCAGGTACCAGTTTCATATCAAATTTAGACTAAAATCGAAAGATACTTAATATATGCACCCGCTATCTGACCCAGGCACCAAAGAAATTAGATCTTTTCCTTTGCTACTTTCTAACTGGTGATAGTAGAAAGTTGGAAAATTTGGTTTCATGTCCACTACGGAGAGAAAAGTGAAAGCAAGAATAGATGGTTAGAACACAGTCATTTTCTTGGTAAAGGCTTGAGAAACTTCTGCAAATTAGTTTTCCTTTTAAAGTTGTGTTAGGTGCAAGAACTTAGGAGTGATACAACTTTTAAAGAAATCATTAGCAGGGTATACTAACAAATTTTTTCAAACTCAGGTGTTGAGATATGTTCCTGTTTTAGAGGTTCCATAATGACTCAATGAAACTTCTTGTATTAAATATTTGTTAATTCAACTTCTAGCCTCTACACCGTCGAATTTTATTTTTACATTTCTAATGGTCGAAAACAATCTGTTTTATGCCTTGCTATTAATCTCTTTAAAAGTTATATCTGTCCACAGTTCTTATATCTGATCAAAATTTAAAAGGAAAAAGTCACAAGACAGGGAAATACTGTGTGGTTATCGGAATCAGGAAATATTGTGTAAGTTAAGATATAGGAAAGATTTTGTGTCAAACTTACCTATTTACTCTACTGGTTATATTTGGTTTTCTATTTTTAACTATCTTTTACAGGGTAGTTTTAATATAATTAAAAAGCGTTGTCATTCGATCTTATTTTTCGTTCCCTCTGTACTTCCTTGGCATGAGTAATTTGATAAATTCATATTATTATGGTTTTACTTTTGTTTTTTTTTGTTGAAAGGCCAATTGGGTGATTGAATATATAAGCAGGTTGGTTTAAGCGCAAAACTACTTTTCAATTTTGTAGGATTTAATCAACTTATTTCTCCTCCGAAACATCCGTTGAGCTTTTTCTTCAGAACATTCTAGCTCTCCTTAAAACGATGTTCTTCTCTGAATGCTAACCCCTCTTAATTTTGTCATTTGTGTTTCAATTAACCTTCCTAATATTTTGTTTACTTTATTTCTAGAGTGGGCGCTCAAACATAATCAGTGACCATAAAGAAGATGGCAGAGTAATATCCACCTTAACAGTAAAAAATTTACAGCTATCCGATAAAGGAAACTATACTTGCATAGCCGAGGAGATATATCCAGAAAACGGAGTTGTTACAAGTGGGAGCAAGTCCAATATGAAGCTTTATTAGGCCTATATTTCGTTTGTTTTTTCAAGATTTATGTTTTACGATAAAAGTGTTTTGTGGTTTTTTCCTTTTTAATATACAGATTTTCTCCGTTTCAAGTACCTTTTCTTGCACTTCAAATATTTTAATTTGTATTAGTCTGTAATTGGAAAAGTTTTTTTTTTATTAATCATAGATATGCATGTCGATGAATTTACGATGACAGTGCTAAAAACAAACAAACAGTATTCTATTGAATTTTCTAGATGTTCACGATGTTTTGTTGGACTATGGAACTGTGTCTAGAAAAGGAGCCAGTACTGTCACCATAAAGGTACCAGCGTGCCTCTGAAACTGAAAATACCCACCTCTAATAAAATAAAAAAGTAAAACATATATTGAGTTTATATACTTGGAAAAGTATGTCCTAGGAAAAGTAACTTACTAAACTAACTCACTCTCACTCTAGCACCAATCCACCTGAAGCAAACATATCTACGCATGCTCCTCTTACATCCCATTTCATTCAAAGCCTCCCTCTTTACACACTCCTCGAAATTTCCAATTTCGCTTAAATCTTTCTTTATGACATCCTCCCATCCCAACCGCAGACGACTTGCTTTCCGTTAAGCCGTGAACGGTTGGCCGAAAATGAAAATCTTTGGTAATCTCTCATCCTTCCTCCACCGAGCGTGCCCTAGCCATCTTAACAATTCTCTTATTATACCCCTAGAAAGCGGGATTGGACCACACTTTGTACAGTCTAGTGTTTAAAATACAGTCAGTCAGTCGAGTGCCCAGAACAGTCCGTCTGCAATTTTTCTGGAAAACCTCTAGCAAATCTTCATCTACTTTTTGAGCACACATGCTTCAGAACCATATTTGACCATTTTCATGATACTGGCCTCCAGTATTTTAATCTTGGTTTGCAGAATTATCTTCCTATTCTTAACAGTGAAAAGTTTGAAGTTGCATTCAAGTGAAACTTTTTTTAACAGTGAAAAAACCCCTGAGCCTCGCCTATTCTACTTTTAAGATCTTCACTGCTCCCACTGTCTTTACTTATAATACTACCTAGGCAAGTGAAGCTGTCCACCTGATCAACCTTTTTGCTACTCAGCGTCATCTTTTTATCTTCACTTATTCCCAATAAGTCCAGTTCGAATCGTCGAAATTCATCAGTCAAAATGTCGTTATATAGTCATTTTTTAACGTAGTAACATTCCAAGCTCCGATTTTCATGTTATTCAAATCATTGAAACTATTTTGGCCTCAGGAAAAGCAATGATCTCAGATACCAGTGCAGGACAAAAAGATATTTTCTCAAGTCTACAACGAAGCGCTTAAGGCGGCTTAGAACCGGAGAGCAAGAGTCCCTGGGATCTTTAGTGTGAATGGAGGCTTTGTGCAATCTTGGTCCCATCTAAGTCACAGCATGGTTTTCAGCACTTGGTGATGCTCTTCTATCAACAAGAGTCAAAATCCTGCACAGACGGTTCCAAGCCTATTACCTCCTACCCATTGTATATTCATACCTACAAAATATTATGCTACTACGGGGAGCTATCCCATAGTAGATAAATTAGCTAGGAAGAGGTTTTTAAGCTAGAAAATGCCCGTCAAAATCGAACAAGCCCGGAAGAATTATCAACAAATCAGAATCCCGTGCAAATAGTGAGTCTTGAGGAGTGGGATGCCACTCTTCAGGTGGGAATAGAATTGACCGCAAGATCCCCAGTCTTGCAGGTAGCCTGAAAGGGTCGAGGCAGTCCTTTGCAGAGGCCGTTGTGTATAGATCTGGATCTTAGGGACCTCTGTTAACCTTTGGCTCAGAATGTTCTGTAGATCGATTTCTGCCGTAATACTGCAATAAATTTTAAACTTCTCATAAGAAAGTATAACTTTGCTACGTCTGTTGCTTTGATTCCAACATTTTAGGAAAAATAAAATGCGAAGTCATATTATTATGAAGAATACAAGGTTAAGGCCGTGATTAAGTGAACTTGAAAACATCGAGCTTCAGAATTAAAGTAAGGTTACCCTTCTGTCTTTTAATTCTCTAGAGATCGTCGATTGTCAAAACTTCAAATAGCACCAATTATCAAGTCTTGTCAAAGGTTTTGATTGACAGCTTCCTTTGGTGAGATGCTTCAGCCGAGAAATAATAATATATTTGACAGTGTCTTGCAAAGCTTGGTTACCGACCAAGGGAGATTAGAAAATGAGCAAAAGAGCACTATCATTCTCAAGTACAAAATACCCATGTATATGCAACTGTGACGGCATGCATAGAATGCATTTTAAAATTTATTGTTTTTTCCACTTTATTTCCTAGGGATAGGCTATTTAAAATACCTCATTTCATTAATTCGAAACTAAACAGCGAACTTAGTTGAAAGCTTTCTTCGAGGATTCTTAGAAAACCAAAGTTTTCTTACAAATTAAATTAAAAAAAAATAAAACTGAAAGTAAGGAGTGACATTAAAACTTAAGACGAACAGAAATTACTTCGTATATGAAAGGGACTGCTTCCTCATGAACGCCCCGCTCTTTACGCTGAAGTTTTTTACTGTTTTAGAAAATAGAGTTAAGAGGAAGAGTCAGACTTTAGCGTGAAGACCGGGGCATTGATGAGGAGACAGCCGCTTTCATATATGAAGTAATTTCTGTTCGTTTTATGTTTTAATGTCACTCTTTACTTTCAGTTAAAAACACTTGTTTTTATTTAATTTAATTTCTTAACGTTTTTTAATCAATGCATGTTTTGATTTATGCTCTCCACAGATGAATAATTAAAACGAAATTTGGGTATTTATTTTTTTGGCTAAATGGGTTTCTCATAGTTTTGACCAAACGATTTTGAGAAAAAAATAGGAGCGAGGAAGGAGGTATAGTTGCTCTCCGATTATTTGGTTACCTGAAAAGGCAACTAGAACTTTTAATTTCTTACGAATTTTTTTATTAGTAAAATTATTAGTAAAAATAAATTTTACTTGTTAAAGACATACGTAACTTACAAATTAGCTTACGTAAGGAACTTCTGTATTCTCACATTTTTATTACATATATGAGGGGGGCTCACCCCCTCAACAGTACCTCCCTCTTCACACTAGAGCTTAAATTTTGTCCCGATTTCTTAAGAATGACCCCTGAATTACAAAAGCCGTAGAATAAATAGTTGAAATTCTAAAAATACTTTAGCGTAGAGAGCGAGGTATTAGGAGGAGGTGAGCCCCTCATATGCGTAATAATTTCTGTTCCTTTTAAGTTTTAATGCTGCTCCTCACTTTCAGTTGAAAAAACTTTGTCATATTTATTTTTTCATTGTTTTTTTTTTAATAATAGTAGGAAATCCTGCGCTCCCTTCATGGAAATTTTCTTCCTCCATGAAAAGTTTCCCCAGCATATCCCTCTCTTCTCAACCCTGCCCCAGACCAAATGAAAACGCCCCTGAAGACGTCTGTACACTTATAAGGATTTAGTTATAAGGATTTCCGACTACGCTGAATAAAATGGCTATCTCAGAATTTTGATCCGGTTACTTTGGAAAAATATTTAGCGTGGGACGGGGGCCTAGGTGCCCTCCGAGATTTTGGTCACTTAAAAAAGGCACTAGAACTTTTCATTTCCGTTAGAATGAGCCCTTTTGCAGCATTCTAGGGCCACTGGGTTGATACGATCACCCCTGAAAAAAAAACAACAAATAAACACGCATCTGTGATCTGCCTTCTGACAAAAAATACAAAATTCCACATTTTGCAGATAGGAGCTTGAAATTTCTACAGTAGTGTTCTATGACTTTTAGGCAGATCACGGATGCGTGTTTATTTGTTTTTTTTTGTTTTGTTTTTTTTTCCAGGGGTGATCGTATCCACCAAATTGTCCTAGAATGTTGCGAGAGGGCTCATTCAAACGGAAATAAAAAGTTCTAGTGCCCTTTTTAAGCGACGAAAAAAATTGGAGGGCACCTAGGCCCCCTCCCACGCTAATTATTTTCCCAAAGTCAACGGATCAAAATTCTGAGATAGCCATTTTATTCAACGTAGTCGAAAAACCTTATAACTATGTCTTTGGAGACGACTTACTCCTCCATAGTCTCCGTGGGAGGGGTTACAAGTTAAAAACTTTGACCAGTGCTTACATATAGTAATGGTTATTGGGAAGTGTACAGGTGTTTTCAGGAGAATTTTTTGGTCGGGGAGAGGGGTCGAAAAGAGGGGGATATACTGGGGGAACTTTCCATCGAGGACTTGGTCATGGGGGAAGAAAATTTCCATGAAGGGAGCGCAGGATTTACTAACATTATTAAAAAAAAACAATGAAAAAATATATATGAAAAAGTTTTTTTTCAGCTGGAAGTAAGGAGCAGCATCAAAACTTAAAACGAACAGAAATTATTACCCATATGAGGGGCTCACCTCCTCCTAATACCTCGCTCTTTACGCTAAAGTATTTTTAGTAATGTCAACTATTTATTCTACGGCTTTTGTGATTCAGGGGTCATTCTTAATTAATTGGGCCAAAATTTAAGATTTAGTGTAAAGAGAGAGGTACTGACGACGGGGTGAACCCTCTCATATGTGTAATAAAAATATGAGAAAAAAAATTCTTCACGTAAGCTAGTTTATAAGTTACGTATATCTTTTACTTATAAAACCATTCGTAATAAATTAAATTTCTAGTTGCCTTTTTTTATTAACCAAAAAATTGGAGGGCAACTAGGCTTCCTCCCCCGCTCTTTTTTCCCAAAATCATTCGATCAAAATTATGAGTAAGCCATTCAGCAAAAAAAAAAAAAAAAAAAAATTCAAATTTTGTTTCAATTATTACTCTGCGGAGAGCCAAAATCAAAACATGCATTTATTCAAAAACATTCAGAAATTAAATAAAAAAACAAGTTTTTTCAACTGAAAGTAAGGAGCGACATTAAAACTTAAAACGGACACAAATTACTTCGTATATAAAAGGGGCTGCTTCCTCATCAACGCCCCGCTCTTTACGCTAAAGTTTTTTACTGTTTTAAAAAGAAGAGTTGGGAGAAAGAGTCAAACTTTAGCGTAAAGAGCGGGGCGTTGATGAAGAAGCAGCCCCTTTTATATACGAAGTAATTTCTGTTCGTTTTAAGTTTTAATGTCGCTCCTTACTTTCAGTTGAAAAAACTTGTTTTTTTATTTAATATATTTAAAATCAGCATTAAAATGCGATTCTTTTGATGTAGCTATTGGTACCAAAATTCCATTTTTTAGAGTTTCGGTTACTATTGAGCCGGGTCGCTCTTTACTACAGTTCGTTACTACGAACTGTTTGATAAAGTTGGAGGACAAGCAATATAAACAAAGGTATTTTATTTCAAATGACAATACAATTAAGTATGTAACTACAAAGAAGGATAGAATGTAAGGAAAATGAATTTTCCTGTTACCGGTACTAGACGATTAATCTTATAAGTACGGCTCTTGTATTGGAACCCCCTGTGGAACTTTGGGATCAAAGCATCAATGAAGAATCCTTTCAGCTTGGGAAAAATCTTTTCGGTCCAAAAGCCTGGATTGCGGTCTATCTTTTCAATGTAGAAGTCTTTCTGGGTAAAAATTATGAAAAAGCAAGTATATAGCTGAGCACATTCAAGCTGACTGATTGTACTTGGTAAAAGTAGTCGTGGCCTCGTTTGGGGTTGACCAGTCCATTCTTTCCAACTTCCATGCAATAGTCCGCCTTAGACTCTTTTCGGTTCTTTATCCACTAGCCTATCCCCAAATTTCTCGCAGTTTCGCAGTTCCATACCTCGCTTTGATTTAATTTTCCCCATGATTTCGGCTTTGTGTGCATAACTTTCCTGAAGGCTCCTGACTATTTCTCATTTCTATGTTTCTTCATTGCATTGAAATAATTTATGAAAATTTCACACTATTAACAAGCAGCTGATTATTCCAGCTTGTCATTTTCGTCTCTAGGGGTTATTATCGGCGATCTGAAACGATTCTTTATGGCAACCGACTTGTAAAAATTTCAGGTAGCTGAAAATATTCTAGGGGACTGCCAGAAAACAGGAAAATACATCAAAAAATGGTTCCAATCATCTTATAGGTTATTGTCTTCTGCACATGATAGTACCAATTTTGTTCCAAAAGCAATATCCTTCATAGAGTACACTTGTGAAAAATCCCTAGACATTTTCTAAGATTTCTAAGCAATTAGAGGAAATAGAACAAAATCCTTTCAAACATTTTGTAGCATCTTCAAGAAGCTATGGCCTGATATTAAAAGCGGCATCTTCCGCCAATGAATACTTGAGTACTTTTTAAATATAAATTTTCAATTTAACATGGGATTTTCGAGTTCCATCAGTTCACTTAATCACCCCCTTAAAACAAAACCGAAAAGTCTCCAATTTCAAGAGGTCAATTAAAATGACCCTAAATGACAGCCCTTTATGGGTTGTCAAAATCAGTAATGAATTCATTTACGCCTTGACAGTAAAATCCTAGTTGGGAAAACTTCATTTGGCTACACATTTCGACGCTCCTTCTATCTCCCAGTCACTCCATAGCGTTTAAGAAAAAATAGACACATCGTTGGCCGGCATTTAGCATCCCGCAAAAGACTCCCTGTGGAAAATACCCCCCCCCTCGTAAAATATGACACCAGATAAGACACCATGCAGAAAATACCACTGCGGCAAGTACACCTCTCCGGAAAGTACCCCGCCAGAAAATATCCCTCCGAAAAATAGATCCCAAGGATACCCCCCGTGGAAGTTACCATAACAATTATTTGTATCATAAGTTAACAAAAAATGTAATATTTACAAAAATGAAACCTTTTATATAGCATTTAACTTATAAAACCGATATTTTTGCTTTAAGGTAAGCATTCGAACCAACTCCTATTGCTGCGACTGCTCTAGCCCCGACTGCTGCTGCTGTTATACATTACTCCAACCACGAGACCGTTACCACAATCAGTTCCACAGACTAATTTTACCTCAACCCCTACACCCAAGACTTGTCTCTGAACTCCACGCTAGTGAGACAACTACTACTCAACTTGTTTTCATGGCTACTATTCCTAAGAGTACTACTACCACAACTACTGCTCTTGAACTGTTGAGTTTTTACATAAAAACCGTGATTTTCTAAGAATTTTCATTTCCTTATTTTGAAACTATTAAGTTTTCAGGGGAGAACCACACTTTCGTCAGTGTTGCCATATTGAACCGTCAAAATAGATTAGCTAAACTAATTAGTTTAGAGACAAATAAGATAGACAATGATGATTCCCAAGGACAATTACATCTTCAAAGGAAAGCTACATTGCGGCATGGTTTTCCATTAATTGAAAAAAAAAGTTTTTTGACTGAAAGCTAGGAGTAGCATTTAAACTTAAAACGAGCCGAAATTATTCCGTATATGCGGGCGTTGCTCTTTTCCCAACTCTTTTCGCAAAAGTCAAAGTTTTTTTTTATTTTTTTTTAAAACTTCTCATTCAAAGTTAACGAACCATGTATTGTAGGAAACTTTCTTAAACAACGATGATAAAAAGTCAAACTTTAGCTTAAAGACGAAGGTTTAAGGAATGGGCAACACCCTCGCATACTGAGCAATTTCTGTTCGTTTAGTTTTAATGTTGCTCCTTACTTTCAGTTGAAAAATTTGTTTTTTTAATTTAGTTTCTGACTGAATTTAACTCATGCCAGGAAACCAGTATCGTTTCCCCCTGCCCCCACCTTGGAAGTCGCCTTCCAATCTTCTGTTTATTTGTTTATTTATATATTCTGATTTCCGTTCAAAGGAGCCGTTCCGTTCAAAGAAGCGGTTAAGAGGGCTTAATCCCCCCCTCTTGGTCCATTGTTCGGCTTAGGGCTTCCGCATTCCTCCCAAGGATAAAATGTTGTAGTTGTCAAAAAAATCCCTTACATGACAAATTTTTGCTTCGAGTTATAAGAATGATAATTGCAGGTTGACTAGAAAAGTTTGGAAAGTCTTCCGCTAATATTTACAACGAGCAGAAAACTTGTAGACTAACATTGGCAAAGTGGCAAGATATAACTAGACTTAGAAAGTGAATCCAGGTTTCTACTGTAGTGTTCCTGACTAGTGGTTTTGACGCCAAATTCTAACTAATATCGTCATGGGTGTCAGTAAGCCAGTAAATTTTATTCTTCTTTTTATTTTGTAAATCAATACTTTCTTAAATAGTGGTTTTGATAACCTTGCAGAATCATAACTGAGGCTCAAGTTTTAATGCCAGTTTGCTCTAAAAAGATGATACAAATTATAGAGTCAAAGTAATTTTTCAAATAATTCAGCTTTTCAGTCGACATTTGGGATTATTTCACAATTAAAGCTAGGTAAATTCCTAGTTTAGTGACATTTGGTTATCTCCGAAAGGGGTTAGGTTAGAAAAATGAAACTTTCAGGGATGGGTCTACACACTAGAGTATACCACGGGAGGGTTCTTTAAAGTACCCACCTCCACTTCTTGTCCGTCTAGAGGGCCCTGAAATTCGCCTACATGACCTATTGAAATTTTAACAAAACAATATTTTACCTTAATGTTCAGTTACCAGGTTCTTTTTCTCTGCCTTTAGTTCTCAAAATGTAATTCTTGTTATTTGAGTAGAATTCTGAGCCATATCAGTGTATTTATTTTCAAAATTTAGGAAATGTGTTTGCATATCTTTAAAATCTTATAAATTGGGATTGAGCAAAGTTGTGAAGCTAAAAACAATTTTGTTGTGCTTCATTCAAGCAGAGGGTCTATTTTGCAAGGTTTCACTTTTATAACACTCGATTTTTAAAGGTCAGGACCCTCTAGAGGGAGAGGGAGTGGAGCAGGTACTTCAAAATACCTTCCCAGGATACACTTTAGCCTGTAGACCCATCCCTGAAAGTTTCATTTTCCTAAACTAACCCCTTTTGGAGATGGCAAAAAGTCACTAAACTATAATTTTACCAAAGCTAGCTTTGGTAAAATTAGATAGCCCTTTTTCACCGGTAACACTCACTTTGCTGCAAATTTTCTCACACGATTCTGAAGACCTCGATAGAATTGCTTTTAAGAAATGTTTTCCAATATCTAGATTCAATTTGTTCAGTTGTTCCCCTTTGTTTTGTTTCGCAACGATAAGGAAGGCAACTTTTCATGAATTAGTAAACAGAACCTCTTACGCTCTTGGTGTTCTGTTTTTGTAGTGTGAAATTGGCCGGTGTCATTATTATTGTCAAAATGGATTGGGTTGTGAATAATATTGTCAGAGCACCACATAAAAAAGATGAATCTACAATTCCAAGGGTTTCTCTACACACGTATCTTCTCGAAAAATTAAGGCAAAACCTGGAGCAATACGGTGATCATGACTGGCTGGTAAGGAAACTTTATGCTGATAATTATTTCCACATCTGGCTTTCATTGTCTTACTTAGAACTCAATTAATTAAAATTCATGTCCTCAAAGAAAAGTATAGCAATAACGGAAAGTTACGGCTCTTCTGAAAAAAGCATCATACCACAATAAAAGTAGTACCAATACACTCCTTATTTACACTACGTTTTGACATAATAGTCGTCACCTCCACGTGATGGAACCTATATATAGCCCTGGTAATATTTTTTATTTATTTGTATATTGTTTAATATACAAATATAAAATAATTACCTATTATTAAATAATTGGGTAAAATTCTAGTTAATTGACTTCTTGCTATCTCGGAAAGGGTTTAGGTTAGGAAAATGAAACTTTGAGGGATGGGTCTACAGGCTAAAGTATGTCCCGGGAAGTTATTTTAAAGTACCCACCTCCACTCCTTCTCCCTCTAGAGGGCCCTGAAATTTGCCTACATGACAGGTCTATACCTATTGAAATTTTGACAAAACAACATTTTACCTTAATTTTCAGTTACTAGTTGCTTTTTCTCTGCCTTTAGTTCTGAAAATGCAATTCCTGTTATTTGAGTAGAATTTTAAGCCATATCAATGTTTTTTTTTCAAAATCTAGGAAATTTATTTGCATATCTTTAAAACCTTATAAAATGGGATTGAGCTAAGTTATGAAGCTGAAAACAATTTCGTTGTACTTCAGTTAAGTAGAAGATCATCTATTTTGCAAGGTTTCACTTTTATAACACACATATTTTTAAAGGTCATCAAAGGTCAGGGCCCTCTAGAGGGAGAAGGAGTGGAGGTAGTTGCTTCAAAATACCTTTCTGGGACACACTTTAGTCTGTAGATTCATCCCTGAAAGTTTCATTGTCCTAACCCAAACCCTTTCTGAGATAGCAAGAAGTCAATTAACTAGAATTTTACCAATAATTGTTTAATTAGTAATATATAATATATTATTTGTTTTGATTTGTAGTATGAATGATATTTGCTGTGTAGACATAAATATATCAAATAGCTAGTTGCAACGCATTGTAGTAAGGATTAGCTCGGCTCAATAAGAAAACACAAATCTAAAAAACGAAATTTTTATAGATACATCAGAAGAATCGGATTTTTGCTCATATTAAATGTATAGGTTAATTAAGTTCAGTGCTGCCCCCCAAAAATACGAGGGTAATTGTTTAGTTTTGCTACAAGCTGTCTAAACTGGGAACTATGCCACGAAACAGCATAGTTTCCATACAATTTGCAGAAGCGCGTCCATTTTTGGTTGACCTTCCTCCTCCGTGGGGCAAACTAAAAATGCGTGAAGTGGGCAGGGTTTAAAAGTCGAAGGAAAAGTTGGGGGTGTACATTATGAACGAAATTATATTTTAAATACTAATTCATGTTATCACTGGTAATTTCGGTATAGTAGGAAGTCGAAAGATAATTAAAAGCTTACGCATCCATTAAGGTGAATATCCAAAATTATTTACTTTCGCTTTCGAGTCTAAACTAGTCAGCGCTTTGAACAAAAAAATGTCCGATTTTGTTTGTAGTAACATTACATATAGAGCGAAGCAAATTAGTCCTTGAGCCTGGTGGGCAGCGGGGCGATGTCTGTATTTTTATTTGTTTAATTGTTAGTTGATGCTTATGACCTCTTTTTTGCTGACTGGTTAATGTCACTGGTTATTTTCGCCAGAAATTGTGGGTAGTCAAGGGAAGAATCTGTGGTGTTTAAAGTTCGAACGCAGAATATTTTAGTTTTTTTTATGGGTTTTCTTTTATTCTTATTTTTTGAATTACTGCATATAGCTAGTAGATTCTAATGATTGCATATTGTTTTTGTGTCATTATTCATTCACATTGCCCAACCCCAGCACTTCCCTTGGCTTTAAAATCCTGCCCACTTTACGCATTTTTAGCCTCATTATAGCAGGATTTTAGAAGCTAAAAAATGGATGCGCTTTTTTAATAATGACAAAGAAACAATATGCGACCATCAGAATCTTGCTATTTGCAGTAATACGCATTTTAGATAGCTTGTGACGAAACTATACAGTTACCAATACAAGCATGAAAAAAATATTGTCTTGCTTTTGAAAAAGGGAGGAAACACTCCTGAAAAGTCAAGGAATCTTAACAAAAATCACATAATAAAATTCAGCCTATGAGAGAAACCTAATATAGTGGTTTCCAGTTTCTATCTACAAAAATGCGGAATTTCGTATTTTGTGGATGAAGGATGCGTGTTTATTTGTTTTTGTTCGTTTTCCTCAGGGGTGATCATATCGAACGTCCTAGAAGATTGGCAGAGAGCTCATTCGAATGGAAATTAGAAGTTCTAGCACCCTTTTTAAGCGACCAAAAAGATTAAGAGGCAGTTAGCCCCTTTCAACGAGCCTACTTTCCCCAAAGTTTTCCGATCAAACTTTTCTAGAGCATTTTCAGTGAAGATAAAATTGTCAGGAGGGGTGTTCTCCAAGTGAATGGGTGGTGAATATTTTAGTTCCGTGAGAAGAGATTTACTTTGAGGAATTTCCTCTGGGGGAGGGAATTTTCCACGGAGGGTAGCTTCAAAGCTCCAATTTAATAGTCAAATAAATTTTTAAGAAACAGTTTTCATAATGTGCATGCACACATTTTTAATCATCTCCCTATCATTTTCTTAAAGTTCTAAATTAATATACCCAGTCACTCATGAGTTACGCTCTTTTGACAATCTTGATAAACGTAACGTGTTCTTATGGCACTTGATATTTATCAATGACATATAGCGATCGCCATTTCTGTCTGTCTGTCTGTCGGTCCCGATTGTGCTAGTTGGGGTACTTCCAAATAAGCTAGGACGACGAAAGTTGGCAGGTGTATCAGGGACCAGACCAGATTAAACTAGAAATGGTCGCTTCCCCGGGATCGACCATCTGGGGGGGGGGAGTGGAAGGAGGATTAATTCGGAAATTTTAGAAAAAATGAGGTATTTTTGTGACACTTGGTATTTACCAAGTGACATATAGCGATCGCAAATTCTGTCGGTCTGTCTTGGTTTTGCTACTTTGGGCACTTCCATATAAGCTAGGATGATTAAATTTGGCAAGAGAATCAGGGACTATACCAGATTAAATTAGTAATAGACATTCCTTCGATTCGATCGTCTGGTGGGGGATTGGGGGGACGGTTAATTCGGGAAAATTAGAGAAAATGAGGTATTTTTAACCTACGAACGGGTGATTGGATCTTAATGAAATTTGACATTAGAAGGATATCGTGTCTTAGAACTCTTATTTTATATCCCGAACGGATCCGATGACAAGATGGGAGTTGGAGGGGGAAACCTGAAATCTTGGAAAACGCTTAAAGTGGAGAGATCGGAAGGAAATTTGGTGGGAAAAAATAAGCACAAGTCCTAGATATGTGATTGACATTACCGAAACGGATCTGCACTCTTTGGGGGGAGGGTTAATTCTGAAAAATTAGAAAAAATGAGGTATTTTTAACATACGAAGGACTAATCAAATCTTAATAAAACTTGATATTTAGAAGGAGCTTGTAACTCAAATCTCTTATTTTAAATTCCGACCGGATCCAGTGTCATTGGGGTGAGTTAGGGGGGGAATCGGAAATCTTGGAAAACGCTTAGAATGGAGAGATCGGGACGAAACCTGGTGGGAAGAGTAAGCACAAGTTCTAGATACGTGATTGACATAACCGGACCGAATCCGCTCTCTTTGGGAGAGCTGGGGGGGGGACCTAATTCGGTAATTCCGAAAAATTAAAAAAATGAGGTATTTTTTAACTTACGAACGGGTGATTGGATCCTAATGAAATTTGATGTTTAGAAGGGCCTCGTGTCTCAGAGCTCTTTTTTTTAAATCCAGACTGGTTTAGATGACATTGAGGGGAATTGGTGGGGGAAACCTGAAATCTATGAAAACGCTTAGAGTGGAGAGATCGTGATGATACTTGGCGGGAAGAATAAGCACAAGCCCTAGATATGTGATTGACATTGCCGGACTTGATTGGCTCTCTTTGGGGGAGTTAGGGGAGGGGGGTGTTAATTCGGAAAAATTAGGTATTTTTAACTTACGAACGGGTGATCAGATCTTAATGAAATTTGATTTTTAGAAGAATCATGTGCTTCAGAGCTCTTATTCTAAATCTCGAACAGATCCAGTGATATTAGAGGGATGGAGGGGGAACCAGAAATCTTCGAAACGTGAAAATTTAGGTATATTTATCTTACTAATGGGTGATCGGATCTTAATAAAATTTGATATATAGAAAGATCTTATGTCTCAGAACTCCATTTTCAATTCGAATGGGAACCAGAAATCTTGAAAAACACTTAGAGAGGAGAGATTGGGATGAAACTTGATGGGAAGACTAAGCACAAGTTCTAGATACGTGATTGTCGTAACTGGACCGGATCTGCTCTCTTTGGGAGAGTTGGGGGGATTTCCCGTTCTTTGGCGAGCTTGTTGCTTCTGGACTTGCTAGGACGATAAAAATTGATAGGCGTGTCAGGCATCAGCAAAATTCTAGTAGATAACAGTCGTCTCCCCGAGTCGACCATCTGAGGGGCTGGAGGGAGTGCAAAAATCGAAAAAAAGATGTGTTTTTAACTTACGAATGGGTGATCGGATCTTAATGAAATTCGATATTTAGAAGGACCTTGTGTCTCAGAGATCTTACTTCAATTCCCTAACGTATCCGGTAAAATTGGGGGGGGGGGGTGGAGGGGGAAACACAAAATCTTGGAATATGCTTAGATTGGAGAGATCGGGATGAAACTTAATGGGACGAATAAGCACAAATCCTAGATACGTGATTAAATAAAGAAACTAGTTTCTTTTCAACTGCAAGTAAGGAGCGACATTAAAACTTGAAACGAACAGAATTTATGAAACGGGTTGTCCCCTCCTCTACGCCTCGCTCTTTACGCTAAAGTTCGACTCTTTCTCACAGCTCTACTTTTCAAAACAATCAAAAACTTGAGTGTAAAGAGCGATGCATTGAGGAGGGGACGACCCCTTTCGCATGCAGAATAATTTCTGTTCGTTTTAAGTTTTAATATTGCTCCTAACTTGCAGTTAAAAAAAACATTTTTTTATTTCGTTTCTGAACGTTTTAAAATTAATGCATTTTTTGATTATTGCTTAGGGAGGAGGCCCGTTGCCCTCCAATCTTTAGTTACTTAAAAGTGCAGCTAGATTTTTTTACGAGCGTTTGTGTTTGTAATAAACACACGTACCTTAAGAATTAACTTACGTAACTAACTTCTATAATTCTATATTTTTCTACGTATATGAGACGTTTCGCCCCCTCGTCAATACCTCGCTCTTTACACTTAAGCTTGAATTTTGTCCCAAATCCTTAAGAATGACCCCTGAATCACAAAGGCCGTAGAATAAATAGTTGAAATTACTAAAAATGCCTTAGCATAAAGAGCAAGGTATTGTGGAGGAGAAAAAAACCCTTATATACGTAATATCTTATGTTCGTTTTAAGTTATAATGCTGGCCATTACTTCCAGTTGAAAAAATTGTTTATTTTCTCAATGCTCGAAAACTCTGCGCCCCCTTCATGGAAATTCTCTCCCCTCGTGATAAATTCCTCCATGGAAAGATACTCCCACGTAACCCCCTCCCCCGACATGCCAAGACCCCAACGCGAAAAAGTCCCCCTGAAAACGTCTGTACACTTCATAATAACCATTATTTTATGTAATGCCATCACTATAACAATGGTCAAAGTTTGTGACTTACAACCAACCCCCCTGGGACTGTGGAGGATTAAGTCGCCCCGAAAGAAATTGTTATTAAGTTTTCGACTACGCTGAACAGAATGGCTATCTCAAAATTTTGATCCAGTGACTTTTGAAAAAAAATGTGAGTGGAAGGGGGCCAAGGTGCCCTCCCATTTATTTGGTCACTTAAAAACGGGAACTAGAACTTCTAATTTCCGTTAAAATGATTCCTCTCGCGACATTCTAGGACCACTAGGTCGATACGATCACTCCTGGGAAAAAAACAACAACAAAAAAGCAAACAAATAAACACGCATCCGTGAACTGTCTTCTGGCAAAAATTAAAAACTCCACATTTTTCTAGATAGGAGCTTAAAACTTCTACAGTAGGGCTCTCTGATACACTGAATCTGATGGTGTGATTTTTTTTAAGATTCTATGACTTTTAGTGGGTGTTCCCCCTATTTTCTAAAATAAGGCAAATTTTCTCAGGCTCTTATCTTTTGATGGGTAAGACTAAACTTGATGAAGCTTATCAAACAGCGACCCGTAAGGAGCGACCCGGCTCAATAGTAACCGAAACTCTAAAAATAAAATTTTGATACAAATAATTACATAAAACGAATCGAATTTTAATGCTGATTTTAAATATATAAGTTTCTTCAAGATTAGTCTTACCCATCAAAAGTGACGAGCCTGAGAAAATTTGCCTCATTTTAGAAAATAGGGGGAAACACCCCCTAAAAGTCATACGATCTTAACGAAAATCACACAATCAGATTCAGCGTATCAGAGAACCCTATTGTAGATGTTTCCAGCCCCTATCTGCAAAAGTGTGGAATTTCGCATTTTTTGCCAGAAGACAAATCACGGATACGTGTTTATTCATTTTTTTATTTTTTGTTTTTTTTTGTTTTTTTTTCCAGGGGTGATCGTATCGACTCAGTGGTCCTAGAATGTCGTGAAAGGGCTCAATCTAACGGAAATTAAAAGTTCTAGTGCCCTTTTTAAGTGACCAAAAAAATTGGAGGGCACCTAGGCCCCCTCCCACGCTCATTTTTTCCCCAAAGTCACCGGATCAAAATTCTGAGATAGCCATTTTATTCACCATAGTCGAAAAACCTAACAACTATGTCTTTGGGGACGACTTACTCCCCCGCAGTCCCCGTGGGAGGGGCTGCAAGTTACAAACTTTGACCTGTGTTTACATGTAATAATGGTTACTGGGAAATGTACAGACGATTTCAGGGGGATTTTTTTTTGGGGGGGGGGATTGTTGAGGGGATGGGGTACGTGGGAGGATCTTTACTTGGAGGAGCTTCTCATGGGGGAAGAGACTTTCAATGGAGGGGGCGCAGGATTTTCTAGCATTATTTAAAAAAACAATGAAAAAATAAATATGAAAAGTTTTTTCTACTGAAAGTGAGGAGCAGCATTAAAACTGGAAACGAACAGACATTATAATGCATATGAGGGGTTTATCTCCTCGTAATACCTCGCTCTTTACGCTAAAGTATTTTTAGTAATTACAACTACTTATTCTATGGCCTTTTTGATTCAGGGGTCATTCTTAAGGAATTGGGACAAAATTTAAGCTTTAGTGTAAAGAGCGACGTATCGACGAGGGGTGAGCCCCCCCCCTCATATACGCAATAAAAACATACGAATACAGTAGTTCGCTGGGTAAGTTAATTCGTAAGTTACGTATATTTTTTCTTATGAAAACGTTCGTAAAGAATTAAAAGTTATAGTTGCCTTTTTAAGTAATCAAAAAATTGGAGGGCAACTAGGCCTCCTCCCTCGCTCCTTTTTCTCAAAATCTTCCGATTAAAACTATGAAAAAGCCATTTAGCCAAAAAAAAATTAATATGCAAATTATTTATGTTGCCGAGAGCCAAGATCAAAACATGCATTAATACAAAAAGATCCAGAAATTAAACAAAAAAACAAGTTTTTTTTAAATGAAAGTAAGGAGCGACATTAAAACTTAAAACGAACAGAAATTACTTTTCCTCCTCAACGCCCCGCTCTTTACGCTAAAGTTTTTTACTGTTTAAAAAGTAGAATCAAGAGAAAGAGTCAAACTTTAGCGTAAAGATTCCTGGTGGAAAAACTGCTTATTCCGCTTTGAAATTGTCTCTGAATTTACATTCTACAGAAACTCCCACGTGCAATATTTCCATATCATTTGGGATGGGTAAAGTATTGTAGCAATGCAAACATATCATTTGGGACGAGTGCACAATGGCACACAAAAAATCGCTCGAGGCTCTGGATCAATCATTGCGAGATGTGCGAGGAAATTTGAAACCCTTTGGCAGCACATTAATATTGCTTGCGGGAGATTTAATGCAAACATTACCTATAAAACCTAGATCAACCCCTGCAGACGAAATGAATACTTGCCTGAAAAATTCTAATTTATGGACACACGTAAAGACATTAAAATTAACTACAAATATGCGTGTCCGATTGCAAAACAATGACTCTGCTCAAACATTTCCAGATCAATTGCTGGAAATTGGAAACGGAAAGCTCCTAACATTAACTTCTTAGTTGGGCATTAACTTCCCATTTCCCTTTATTCACGAGGGGAAGTTTATTGCGTACGAGCACGCTTTCGAGCAGTAGGCATTGGATAAAGAGCAAATATCATCCGTGGTAAACGAAGTTTAGAAATTTGGAGCTTTGAAGTAGAAGATTGTATTCAGATAAACGAGAAAAAAATCTATTGTTTTATCGCATATACTGTTTAGTTGGTCTTTAAAAACGGTCAAAAATTTTAAAGAGCAATATTTTGATGTCCAGTGGCCCTGTCCTATATTTATGAATTATCATAAAGCGAATAATTTATAACATCCTGTTTAAGCATCCTCTTCTAGTTTACACTTTTTTTTTACTAATTTCAATTTTTTACGAGAGGACTTGTTATTTTGAAAGAGTTAGAAAATGTAAGTTAATGACAAAATAACAATAAAATGAATATTATTCTTAGATCAATGGAGTTACTGGTCAAAGATCCCGATATTCTGAGATATTGAGTAAGACGAGCAACCTTGCATCGGCATTATCAAAAATGGGCTTAGAGAAAAGTGACGTCATAATGATGTACTGTAAAAATAATCACGAATACTTCTTCCCAGTGATAGCAGCATGGATTTGTGGTGCCTCAGTTACATTTGTTGCTCCTGGAATGCTGGAACGTAAGTAATAATTTTATTAATCTAAAGTTAGTTTCTGTTTTCCTAACAAGAAAAAGCGATAAAAACTTTGTAATTAACGATTGCTTTTTCGTGACCTAATCAGAAAGTATTACTAACAACTGTTAAAAAAATCCTGTCGTATTTTGAAACACCCACTGAAGAAAATTATCGACCGTTATAGAAAATACATTGAAAATATCCGATGAATAAGAATAAAATTTTAATGCTTGAAAAAATCTGGAAGACGATTTTCCTTAGCAGCTCACAAGATCCTAGAAAATTTCCTAAACAAATATCTACTTGCTATAATAAGCCATTTTGTAAGAAAAATCACAAAGTTAATTTCATTCAAATAATTACTTCCATCCTCAGATCTATTCAGTTAATTTGTAAAAAAAGAACGAAAGTCTACGAGAGAGAAAGAAAGAGGCTAAAAAGAGATAGAACGTTAAAACCTTAATTGTTTTAGCAAACAATGAAAATTTTCATTCCATATCGTATTTATAATTTATTTAATCATTGTATTATTCTTAAATTATCTTAGTCGGTTCCTTTTCTATTATAGGATCTTTTTTATTTTTCTTTTCTTATGCTTAGCATAAAATATGTACAAATCTTGCAGTTCAAGTGCTGAATCAGTCACTCGATTCAAAGCCAAAGATACTTTTCTGTGATGAAGAAACTTTTGAAAAAGCTGTTAAAGTAGTCGCAAGTTGTAATTACATCAAATATATTGTGACAGTTGGCTGCAAAAAGAATAATGTTTTGGATCTTTCCGGTTTAATGGAGGACGATGGAAAAGGTTCGTATTTTGTTTATTATTTTTACTCACACTATAAAGAAAATAAACGGGATATAATCTGTTCGATCATCACTAAATATTTACATTCTGAGTTCTGAGTTCTTTATTTAACATTAAAATCCATAAACAAAAAAATTACTTCAAGACAATCTCCCCCGTAAGGCTCCATGGCCGGGAAAGAACAGGGGAGAAAAAAATACCAAAAACAAAAAAATATAAACAAAAACCAAAAATTGAGTCGCCCACCTTAATAATCTCCAAAAAATGACAAGCTAGGCAGGGGGTAGCACACGATTTCACCAGCTCAATTAAATATCCAACTCAATCCAGAGACATCAACTCCAAGGGAAACCGGAATAAAAAATAAAGACAAAAAAAAAACAACAAACAAACAAAATTATTTACTAGCTAGAAAATCTCTAACATAATTTTTGAACATACCAAACGAGTGGCAGCTTCGTACGAACTCTGGGAGCGTGTTCCAGATCCTGTTGCAGCCTGTCAGAGGGTTGAAGTCAGACCTCACTGACGGTGTGTGAAGAAGCAGTAAATTGTTGGAAGTGCGGAGATGATAAGTCGATTGATCAGAAACAAAAGATATATTATTACATAGGACAGCAGGAAGATGTCCGTGCAACTGTAAAAAAACGAAAGAAGAACAAGAAAGAAAATAGAGAGATTTCAAATCAAGCAAGGGTTTAAGTGAAAAACGGTTAGTTTCCTGAATAAGAGTCCTTGCTTTATCATAAAGTTTTGAAAGTGGCTTCAGAGACGAGGGAAAAGTTGACATCCAAATAACAGAACAATATGAAACATAAGACTGAACTAGGCTGCAGAACAAGGGTCTAAGAATCGACCCTGGAAATATATATTTGAGCTTTCTAAGGATTCCAAGACTCCTGGAGACTTTCATTTTAATCAGGTCAATATGATACTTGAACGAAAGATTTTCATCAAGCAAGATGCCTAGGAATCGAACGTAACGATCCTTAGGTCTACTTAGAGAACCTCTTGATACATTTATTTCATTTAAATCAGGGCAAGCCTTTGAGACTCTGGAGAAAATGAGAAAACATGACTTTTCGACATTTAAGGCAAGATAATTTACATCAAACCACTGAATAACTCTTTCAAAAAGGGCTATCATCCTTGAACGAAGATCAGACTCAGTTCTACCAGTTGTGCCAAGAGTACTGTCATCAGCAAAAGCAATAAGTGTATCCGGTAAGGACAAACTCTTGTCACAGCTAGTAACGAATACTGGTTTACAAAGACGACAGCAAATGGTAGGTTTTAAATTTTTAACCGCATTAATAAGGTCATTGACGTAGATTAAAAAGAGTATCGGCCCAATGACAGATCCTTGCGGAACACCAAACTCTATTCCAGAAGGATTAGAAAAGTTCGGATGAACCGAGATGACTCGACCAGATAAATATGATAGAAACCATGAATAAGCATTCCCTCTTATTCCAATATGGGACATTTTCAGAAGAAGAATCTTGTGTGTTAATGAGTCAAACGCTTTTCGAACATCAAGAAAAAGAGCAGCAGGTATCAAACCAGAGTCAAGAGCTGAATTTAAATAATTCAAGAGAGTTGCACATGCATGCTCAGTTGAATGTTTGGCCCTAAAACCAAACTGAAAATCATGAAAAAAGAGTTTAGAATTAAGAAAATCAAGAAGTCGAGAAAGCATAGCTTTTTCAAAAATTTTACTAAACACTGATAAAAGAGATATGGGACGATAATTTGCAGGATCATTCCTTGATCCACCTTTAAAAAGGATGATAACACGAGCACGCTTTAGAGCACTTGGGAAGACACCATTTTCAAAAGAAAGATTGACAAGTCTCGTGAGGGCACACAAAATGACAGGAAGAATGAACTTGACAACCTTAGTCGGAATACGGTCTGGGCCAGAGGATGAAGAACCCCTCAAATAATTGACAATTTTGGCTATTTCAGCTTCAGAGACAGGTTCCAATGCCATTGATTTAGGACAAGGTGGTCCTAGATAAGACCTAAAATCAGGTAGAGAAGAAGAAGGACTTACAGAAGAGGCTGTAGTTTTGCCGATATTAGCAAAATAGGAAGTAAACGCATCTTGAACTTTTAGCTCACCCTCTACATTTTGCCCGTCAATCACAACACTTGAAGGGACAGAAGGAGGCAGAAAAGATGGCCTGATAACAGAATTGATTACTTGCCATGTCTTCCTAATGTCTTTACCGCACGCAGAGAATTTTCTATGATAAAATAACGATTTAGCCCTTCGGCAAAGCGAATTGTAAACTCTTCTATAAGCTTTGAAAATTTGAAGCCGAGAATCACGCGAAAATGGCTTAGAGCACCTGTAAGCCTTCCAAAGATAATTTTTCTTCCTCCAACTTTTAAAAAGTCCAGGGGTCATCCAAGGATTCAAAGGGGTTGTTCTTTTCGATGCTGGATTCGACTGGGGTGCATTACATGTATCAAAGATAACTTCTTTCAAAGAATCATAAAACGAATTAAACAAAGAATCTATGTCAGATCCATTTTTAGAAATACTCCACGAACGACCTGCCAACCGTGACCTAAGAATATGCAAGCCCTGATCATTAAATTTTAAAGAGGAAAAACCAGCTTCTTGCTGGTTTCACTCTCTTTGGGAGAGTGAACTAGATTCACTCTCTTTGGGGGAGTTGGGGGAGGGGTTCAGTGATTTGGCGAGTTTGGTGCTTCTGGACGTGCTAGGACGATGAAAATTGATAGAAGCGTCAGGGAGCTGCACAATTTGACTTGATAAAGTCGTTTTCCCAGATTCGACTATCTGGGGGGGGGGGCTAAAGGGAGAGGAAAAATTAGAAAAAACTAGGCATTGATAACTTACGAGTGGGTGATCGGATCTTAATGAATTTTGATATTTAGAAGGATATCGTGACTCAGAGCTCTTATTTTGAATTCTGACCGGCATTAAGCCTCTTATTTTCCTTTTTAAATCAATCTATTGATTCATAGAATTTTGTTAGAGCTCATACCATATGATCTCTTGACTCTAAGCTCTTCTCGCCTTGTCACAAGTGCCATATGAGCTCTTAGCTCTTATTTACTAATAAAAACGTTCGGTAAAAATTAAAAATTCTAGTTGCCTTTTAAAGTAGCCGAAAAATTGGAGGGCAACTAGGCCTCCTCTCCCACCCTTTTTCAGAAAATCGTCTGATCAAAACTAAGAGAAATCCATTTAGCAAAAAAAAAAATTATACGCAAATTTCGTTTTAATTATTCATTTGCGAAGAACCAAAATAAAAACATGCATTAATTCAAAAACGTTCAGAAATTATATAAAAAACAAGTATTTTTAACTGAAAGCAAGGAGCGACATTAAAACTTAAAACGAACAGAAATTACTCCGTGTATGAAAGGGGCTGTTCCTCCCTCAACGTCCCGCTCTTTAGGCTAAAGTTATTTACTGTTTAATAAAGTAGAATTGAGATAAAGAGTAAAACTTTAGCGTAAAGAGCGGGACGTTGAGGGAGGAACAGCCCCTTTCATACACGGAGTAATTTCTGTTCGTTTTAAGTTTTAATGTCACTCCTTACTTTCAGTTAAAAAAAAACTTGTTTTTTTTATTTAATTTTATGTAAAAAAAAAGACTATCTGGATGTAGGCTACATAGATATAAAAAAAACTTGACTTTACACTTGCATCGTTTAGTATCAGCCAATTTCTGGTCGTCTCACATTTTAAGGTCACTCTTAAATTTTTTTTCCCTTTTTTGTAATCTGTATTTTATGAAAATTCATAAATGGAACAGACGTACATTAAGGTCTTAAGACTATCCTTTTCAAAGACTTTTGGGTTGTTAATGAATGCTATTGGAATAAAGATTACGCTGTTTCCTCCAATAGCCCTTTATCTATTTAGTCTTTCAATAGAATCTGATCTTTTTTCGTCTCTTTCAGCTTATCCAGAAGATGTTAAAATAGACATCGACAGAGATATAGCCTACCTACCTTACTCTAGTGGTACTACTGGTCTTCCAAAAGGAATAATGCATACACATCGATCAACTCTCTCACTTTTATTTTCATTCTCGTAGGTTTTACTTTCGTTTATTTTTTTTACAGCTAATAGTTAGCATTGCTTTGATAGTTGGGATGATTAGGATCATAATAGGGATGAACCGAAATGCTAACTGAAAAAGTGTCTCCCGGGGGTAGATGATTGATCATATGCAATTTGAAAGGTATATGAAAGGGAAGAAAATTTTTGAAAATTTTTGACTAAAAACAAGAATGATTATTGTGGAAGTGAGTTAATTATAGGAACGAATATGCTACCATTCGGCATTATGAACTTTGAAAAGGGAAATCTAAATAGATATCTTTTCTGTAATTCTAAATCGGGTGAATATTTCAGTATTCTTCACTTGATAATGTTTTGGCCGTCTTTAGGCTGAAATTGTTCCACTACATACTGGTAGAATAGGCCAATTTTATGTGTCCTAATTTCTTTTGTTTTCTAGAAATAGGACTAGAACTTTGAATCTCAATTTTGTTCTAGGTCTATTGGTTGAATATAATCACTCAGAAAAAAATACGTTAAAAACTTGAGGAATTTTAATAGTTTTCACTCTTTTATTGACTTATGCTATGGCTTGGAGTCAAACAATATGGCCCCATTACATTTGAAACCTTTTTTGTTTAGGCAACCAAGAAATTATACTGTATCTTTCCAGACAACAATCAAAAACGAGGTCTCTGCATACATAAATTTGCGGCTCAAATATATTAATAATAGAATTTTAACAATAATCAGTTCCACAATTTTTATTATTTAGGTTTGAAAATTTTTAATGTTGGAAATTTAAAAAGTAAATTTTGGCCAGGGCTGTATTTTCGGGGCTTCAGCCCTCAAGCTCATATGGTTTGCTACAAATTATTTTATGTACGAACAATTGAGCTATTTTACAACACATTTTATGCTTGTGCACGCACAAGAATTGAATTTAGATGAGTATTTAATATACTAACATCCATTTCTTATGCAAACTTATTTGCAAAATATACATATCTTTCTACAAAAGAGGAGATAAAGAGAAAAGGCTATTTGTAATTTTAGGCAAAACATCAACAAAAAAATTCGGCACAAACAAATTCGTTTTAATGGGGTAGAGATGATTTCTTATCAAAACTGTCAAAACAAACCAAGAATAGTTCTGCTGTGTGAAAATCATAGAAAAATATAGAATTTATAGTGAAGACCTTAACAATTTACGTTACCCCGAGCTCATACCCCTCCCTCTTTTTGAGCATGCCTGTGTTGAACGATAAAGTACAATCCAAGATATGGCAATGAAAAACAACATAAAACGGGATAAACGAAGATCTTTGTTTTCAAAATAAGTCCTGTCTGTCATATATATATATATATATATATATATATATATATATATATATATATATATATATATATATATATATATATATATATATATATATATATATATATATATATATATATATTAACTTGTTAGCTCTCATATAAAACCAAAAATTAAATTTAGGGACAACTTACTTTCGTTATTTTAATTGCCAAATAAGGCTTCAAATGTATTAGAAAGTCAGATTTACAGTCAAGCTTTAGTTACAACTGTTAAATTTAGTGCTTTATAGATCTGTCGTAAGATAGGATAATTGTGCCTCTGCAGCATATGCCCCTTCTATTTCTTCTTTCTTTATTTGTTTGTTTTTTTATTTTTTTTGTTTTTTTCTCCAGGGGTGATCGTATCGACCTAGTTTTCCTAGAATCTTGCAAGAGGGCTCATGCTAAAGAAAATGAAAAGTTCTAGTGCCCTTTTTAAGTGACCGAAAAATTGGAGGGCACGTAGGCCCCCTCCCATTCTCATTATTTTTCCATAGTCACCGAATCAAAATTCTGAGATAGCCATTTTATCCAGCGTAGTAAAAAAACCTTATAACTATGTCTTTGGGGACGACTTACTCCCCCACAGTCCCCGTGGGAGGGGCCACAAGTTACAAACTTTGACCAGTGCTTACATATAGTAATAGTTATTTGGAAGTGTACAGACGTTTTCAGGGGGATTTTTAGGTTATGGGGGAGGTTGATAAGGGGGGAATATGTTAGGGGAACTTCCCTTGGAGTAAATTGTCATGGGGGAAGAAAATTTTCATGAAGGGAGCGCAGGATTTTCTAGCATTATTTGAAAAAAAAATGAAATAATAAATATGAAAAAGTTTTTTCAACTGAAATTAAGGAGAAGCATTAAAACTTAAAACGAACAGAAATTATTACGCATATGATCGGCTCACCTCCTCCTAATATCTCTCTCTTTACGCTAAATTATTTTTAGTAATTTCAACTATTTATTCTACGGCTTTTGTGATTCAGGGGTCATTCTCAAGAAATTGGGAAAAATTTAAGCTTTTGTGTAAAGAGCGAGGTACTGACGAGGGGTGAACCCCTTCATATACGTAATAAGAACATGAAATACAGAAGTTCTTTACGTAAGCTAATTTGTAAGTTACTTATATCTTTTAGTAATAAAAACATTCGTAAAAAACTAAAAGTTCTAGTTGCCTTTTTAAGTAACCAAAAAATCGGAGGGCAGCTAGGCCCCCTCCCCTGCTCTTTTTATTCTCAAAATCATTTGAAAAAAAACTATGAGAAAGCCATTTATCCAAAAAAATAAATATGCAAATTTTGTTTAATTATTCATCTGCGGAGAGCCATAATCAAAACATGCATAATTAAATAATCAAAAACGTTCATAAATTAAATAAAACAACAAGTGTTTTTAACGGAAAGTAAGGAGCGACATTAAAACTTAAAACGAACAGAAATTATTTCGTATATGAAAGGGGCTGCTTCCTCATCAACGCCCCGCTCTTTACGCTAAAGTTTTTTACTGTTTTAAAAAAGTAGAGTTAAGAAAAAGAGTCAAACTTTAGCGTTAAGAGCGGGGCGTTGATGAGGAAGCATCCCATTTCATATACGAAGTAATTCTTGGTCGTTCTAAATTTTAATGTCACTCCTTACTTTCAGTTAAAAAACTTATTTTTTTTTTATTTAATAAGCAATAAGGATCTGGCACAAATCATTCTTATTTAATAACGAATGAATTTCAATTAAAAACTGGATAGATCGATCACAATATGAGGAATGCATTTTAGCTAAATCTCAGTCTGAATATTTTCTACTGTTAGGCACAATTTTCGCATATCCAATCTTCAGCTTTTCTTTAACATCTCTCAGAACCTGACTTCACAAAAACTCACAACAATGCAAGTTACTGAGGACCCACAGGACAAATTATAAGCTGATGATTTGTGATTGAAAACTAAATATTCGCGTTTATCAACATTTAAAAACAAACCAACTCCCCGAAACATCATAGAAATATGTTGCACAGATAATGCCAAAATAGACTTGTTTCGAGTTAAAACTAGTAGGTCGTCCGCGTCCGCAATATAAGACACATCAGATAAATTATAAACAATATGAAGGCTTGATTCCTGATGACACATTTTGAATGCAAGCATTAAATAGACAAGATGATAGTACTCCACCTTGTCGTACTGCAGATTGAACTGGTATATTACCGTAGTACCCTGTACCAGATTTTAAACGAAGAAATGAATTGCTATACCAAAATTTAAGAACATGTTTGACGGAAGGGTTCACTCCAAACTCTGACAAAGAGTGACACAATTGTGCCGGGCTATCGAAAGCTTTACTTACTACTATCGAAAGCTTTACTTACTATTTACTTACTATACGAAAGCTTTACTTACTACTATCGAAAGCTTTACTTACTATTTACTTACTATACGAAAGGTTACTACTTTCTTACTACTATCGAAAGCTTTAGACAAATCCAAAGCACAAATACGTAATTCATAACCTTTTGACTGGGCATCATAAAGAATTGAAGCTAAGATTCTATGCGCATGTTAGCACCCAATACGAGGTTGAAACCCAAATTAGTTTGAGTCTTTCACAGTTCGTTCAATAATATATGGAAGCAGAACATACTCAAAAATCTTACTAATATTACAATCGACAGGGAATGCGCCTAGATGAACTGCAATCACAAAGTTCTCTTCCACGTTTAAGAATAGAAGTTACCGTTCCGAAAAGGAAGGAATGAGGCACCATTGATAAACATAAACTGAACCGAAAAAGTACCTCGAGTTCAGTGACTATTGCCGGATAATCGCAACGTAAATGATGATCTCTAGTTCTATCAAGATTACTGGATTTAGACTTAAGTTTAAGCAAGCAATTGACAATACTTTTAGTTTATACAGCAAAAACATGACGTAGTAGAACTTTGCGTGGAAAAATTTAGAAACTAAGCACTAAAAATTATAACGAACACTACTCAGTTTCACAGAAAATATTTTTATAATACCTAAGCCAAGACGAATCTGGAATAAAAATCCCATTGTTCTCTACGTTTAGGGAACTCAGCACCATTAAATTGAACCAAACGAAAATACCGTCTAAACTCTGCTTTTGTCTTACTTCATATATCAAACACTTGGCCTCGCAAGGGCCGCCAACGCGCAATCCAGATTCGAAGCTAAAGTTTAGCACAATTTTTGACGGTTTTAAGACCCGGGTCTTCTTTTCAAATTGGGCTTCGAGTTTTAAATTTAACCCTGACAAGGGGGACAGCCACATTTTCAGCTTCTCTTATTCGCTCAACTAAGTAAAAGTAATAAACATTCAGTTCTGCTCGGGCTTGTGGCGGAAAAACACTCGTTTTTTAGAAAAATTAGAAAAAATGTGGTATTTTTAACTTACGAACGAGTCATCGGATCTTCATGAAATTTGATGTTTAGAAGGATACCGTGTCTCAGAACTCTTATTTTAAATCCCGACCGAATCCGGTCACATTGGAAGGAGCTGGAGGGGAAAACCTAAAATCTTGGAAAACACTTAGAGTGGAGGGATCGAATGAAACTTGGTGGGGAAAATAAGCACAAGTCCTAGATACGTGATTGATATAACTGGAACGGATCTGCTCTCTTTGGGGGAGTTAGGGGGATTCAGTGTTTTAGTGAGTTCGGTGCTTCTGGACGTGCTGGCACGATGAAAATTGGTAGGCATGTCAGGGACCTGCACAAATTGACTTGATAAAGTCGCTTTCCCTGATTCGACCATCTGAGGAGCCAGAAGGGAGAGAAAATATTAGAAAAAACGAGGTATTTTTAACTTACGAGTGTGTGAACGGATATTAACGAATTTCGATATTTAGAAGGAATATTACAAAATATGTAATATTCCAAAAACAATATCCACAGTGTTGGATATTAATAGACAAGAGGATGGTGATGATAAGGAATTAAAAACACTAGTTGCAAATTTTGTAGTAGAAATAGAATTTGGAAGCAGAGTAGCTAAAGGGAAAGAGTCGTAAAAAAGAGAAAAAAACGGATAATAAAAGGCAATGAAAAAAGGGCGACTCTTGCTGCCCTTGAAAAGCTACCAAGATAACAGGAGAATTCCTCCAGGCGAATACTCAGAATAAACAGGTTAAACACGTATGTGGTAATCTTATAAAATTTGGCAAAATTCCCTTAGAAAATAAAGACCTTGTAGTAAGAGTGCCTCTTATTGCCCTTGGAAAATTGCCAAGTACCAGGGGCTACCTCATCCAGAAGATGGTTTAGAATAAATGAATAGACACGTTAGTAATAACCATTACCGAATTAGATCAAGCCGTTAGCCAAGATATGGGCCAAGTGAGAGTGCGTTGCCCCCATGTTCTTAGGGAAAGGCTTTGTCCTATGGTTGGTCTGCAACATGGATGATGGTATTTACTTTCGATTTTTCATCTTTTTCTTTAGCCTCACATTTTCTCTCTTTCGTTCTCATAAGTTTTTCTCCTAAGTCAGTGTCTTTTTATTAAATTCTTTTCTTCCCAATTTCCATGTTGAAAATCCTTGTAGGCTAATTTTCTTTTTCTTTAAGAAAACCGAATAGCTGTTTTATCTGAGTAGTTCTGTAACTTGAGAAAGGAAGCGCTTAGCAGTTGTTTATTAAAGAGTTTGAACACTTAGCTAGCCAGGACAGTAGTTAAAGCTAAGAGATATTAATCTAAATTTAAACTGAGTTAAACATATCGAACATATTAGAACCAAAACTGAAGACTGTCTGCCTGTCTAATTTTGGACATTTGAAGCTACTAAAGTTTTTTTTTCACTTCATACAGCACTTCACCCTTGTGCTATTGGGTCCCCAATCAGTCCAGACATGCAAATTCCTACCCGCACATCACCCTCCCCTATAACCCTCTATTCCACTCCCCCGGTGAAAACTATTTAAAAACATAATTTTCAACCATGAAATTTACTATTTGGACAGCTGCTCATCTTCAGTGCTACACACCACACAACTCTCTACCACATAAATCTAAACCTGTATAACCTTCCATCATACTGCTTCTCACAACAAAGCTTACCACAAAACTCATAACCTGACAATGTTCTCAAGAGGCACTTTCAATGTTTGTGTCATTTTAATAGGAGGATGCAACCAAATCCAGGATTTGTCTACTTCTGTGCTACCAGCATGTTTCATTCGTCAGGTTTTGTCTATGCAATCAGCGGGATGCATACAATGCACACAGTGCTCTTTCTTCCAAGATATGACGAAGATGACTTTCTTCAGACAATCTCAAAGTGGAAGGCAAGTCTAACTGGTGTTTTTATTTTCTTTTAAAAATATTTACTTCTAATCGAATGAATTTTTAATGTTACTATGTAAAAAAAAATTGAAGGTAATCAAACCATTTGCAGTAATTAACAGTTTTCCTCAAAACCAATAATTATTATGATAAACCATGCTATATTATAAAATATAAATCCAAGCTAATAAAAGCAAGTTATCTAGATAAATGAATTAAGTTAAAAATTACTCAAAATTATGAACATGATTTAAAAAAAAGGAAAATACCAAGTGGTTTTAGAAAAGCTTAAATTAAAACCCTTTATGAGAAAGATGATAAGCGAGATTGTGGTAACTATAAAGGCAAAAGCTTTGTTTCTGCAGGAAGGAAATTACTTAGCGTGATGATATTTATTCTATGAATATGCGAATTAGATGGACATTTCAGAGAAGAGCAGTGTGAGTTTGAGAAGAGGGGAGGATGCGTCGAGCCAATTTTGGACTCTTAGATTAAGAACCGGGAAATTTCAGAATAAAGGCACTCCTTTAGTCCTCCGTTTCAAAGATAATGAGCAGCCATTTGTTTCAGCCAATAAAAGAGTTTTGTTGAAGGTCATTAACTTGTAAGGTATACCAGATAAGTATATTAAATTAATTATGGGTATGTCCCTGAGCAATACTGCTGCGTTTAAAGTTGGAAGTGAGTTTAGTTACTGGCTTTGTGTTATATAAGCAGTTAAACAGGATTGTGTCCTGTTTCTGTTAGATGGATTATATTGATGGGATTTTTCCTATGAAATGTGACAAAGGCTATGGGAGAGCATGGGATGAAATGGCCATGTACTTGTAAGGTATACAAGACAAGCATATGATATTAATTCGAAGGAATGTCCCGGATCAATATTGCTGCGTTTAAAGTAGGAAGTAAGAATAGTTGTGGGTTTGGTGTTAAATAAGTAGTTAAGTAAAGCTGTGTCCTATTAATGTTATATGGATTATTTTGATAGGATTTTTCCTAAAAACATGGCAAAGGCTATGGGAGAGGATATAATGAAGTGGGAAGGTAAATCTCTCTAAGACTAAGATTGTAAAGATGATTTATGCATCCTAGACAAAAATATTTGCAAAATGAATTAATTTTGGAGATCCTGAGAGTTCAAAGTGTAAGAATAGGCTTGAAAGTTAATGTTAAGAAGACTTTAATTTGAAATGGGAATGACTAAGGCTGTAGAGTGGATGTCGGGTAACGAATAGATAGATCAAGGAGAGAGCTTCACTTGCCTAAATAATATCATGGCTAAAACTGTTGGATGCAGGAAAGGTATAATAACCGGAATAACTAAGGATAGGGAGTTCTTTTCACACTTGGAAGTTCGGAAGAATCTTTGGATAAGCCTGTGAACCAGCACTAGGGTATTGGACACTAAGTAATGACAGTGGCTGTGGACAGGCAGAAGATTGTTTGCTAAGCTTTTTTTGCTGGAATTTTGATCAGTCGTTGGTACCTATTTAACTAACCATATTTACACTAAGCTCTACGATGATGGTGGGGCTATCTCACTTTAACCGTCTATCATTGAACAAAGGTTTTGATGACTGAGAGATGATTTGCCGAAAAAGAATGACAGATCACGCAAAAGTTGTTCTTTTGACATCCATCCATGGCCAAACAAAAGTCACGTAATTCTTTAATGGGCTGGGATGGGTTAATAAGGAAGGATTTAAAGGGAATTGGACTTATTGGGAGAGGGTAAAGAGCAAAGTTTTGCATAAATTTGGATAGGAGATGAGCTTACACTGATGTGTTGGTGTCAGGCAGATTGGTGTTGCAAGAATTTTTTCGTAGTTTTAGCAAAGAAATAAGCCTTTAGTCCCAGCTTATCAATTTTTTTAAATACCACTTCTACTAACAACTCACCACAGCACCAAGCCAACTGAGGTCAACATAGCTACACACGCTCCTCTTCCATCACAATCTATTCATTATGCAATGTTTCAGGAAGTTTCATTCATTCACTTGTTGAATCTTGATTTTTTCTTTGTGCAACTGATTTTATTCATGAAGCTTTCTGCCTGCTGATTTTTGTTCTTGGAACCCGTTACGTGCTGATTATTGTTGAAGACACAAGTTGTAGTTCTTGAAACTTGTACATTACTTTTTCTCCTCGTTAGACTGATTTGTTCATGGAACTTGTTTTGTGCTAATTTTTGTTCATGGAACTTGTTGCGTGCTAATTTTTTTGTTCGTGAAACTTATTGCAATATGATTTTTATCTTCGTAAAACATTCACTTAAAATTGTTCATCTATCAAAAGTGCAATTTAAAAGTGCATCTATCCCCTCCCCACTGAGATATAGCGTCTTTCCCCAAATGCATTCAATCAAAAAATTTTTGTTAGACATTTCGTTTTAGGTATCAGTGATAAGATAACCAAAACTTTGGGGTCATCATAGCCCTCACCTGAGCCCGGGGGCCTGGGGAAGGGTTGTAGTTTAAGCCTCTGGGGCATACTAAATTTTTATTGAAGAGGTAAAATTTGGAGGGGACTCCAATGAATAGAATTGAAAGTGCTAGTTACTTTTTGAGAGTCTAAAGTGAGCTTATGGCAAGTAGCCAACCCTACAAACGTTCTTTTCCCCAAATGCGTCAAATCAAATTTCTGAAATTATCATTTTGTCGAAAATAGACCAAAGATTGTTTTGGGGCTTATACCCCCCCTCTGAACCCTAGGGCGAGTTTTGTAAATTATGCCCCTGGGGCATATCAAGTTTTATATGGAAGAAATGGTCATAGAGCATTTGGAGGGGGCTCATTCTATTAGAAATTGAGAGTTCTAGCTCTTTCTCCAAAATTCTAAATAGTCCAGTGGCACCCAGCCCCACTGCCCTCTTTACTCAAAATCCACCCGAGCGAATTTTTTCGATAGCCATTTTGTTAAAATAAGTCAACAGATCAGATAACAAAACCTCGGGACAAGAGAGTTCAAAATAAGTGTTTTAGGCTACGCCCTGGCGGCATATAAAGTCTTATGCGAGAATTTTAAGAATATTTCAAAGATCAGATAAGCTTTACACCCACCTCAACTCAAAAAACTTATTAACAACATTTTATTCCTTAGTTTAAGCTTAATTGACCTGATCCACGGCCTTCCTGCACGGGACAACCCCCCCCCCCCCCAAAAAAAAAGAAGATTTTATAAACATACTTTATTTCCAAAATTTTGAAACTCATCCCCTGGCCTTCCATGGCTTACCCCCTCCTTCTCAGAAAAACACTTAACGATATTTTATTCACTACAAATAAGAGTTTGGCTACTTCCCGTTTCCCTAACGGTAAAAGCATAAGACCTACTGTGTATTTGGCACATTACTAGAACGAATACATTACATGTGTTTTTTTTTGTACTTATATGAGAATAAAATAGAAATTGTAGCGAAATTGGTCTGGTATTTACTAATAGGCCCACTAGGCTCTGCAGTTTTCCCTTTCCTTGAAGTAATGGAGACCTCCCCAAAAATCTTGCAAAAACAGAGCGGCAAAAATGCATGGGTCTCAAAGCAAAAGGCGCCAAACCTTTGAATCCGGACCCGAGTTAAACCAAATCTTGAGCTGCTGAGCTTTCAGCAGTTTATATTATTATGTGTCAAATATTCAGTTTAATTTACCATACCATAGCAAAATATTTTTGTTCGTTTTATAATTGATTTGTACATTCGATTTAAACTTTCCTCGATTTAAGATTCACTTATTCATTTATATTACTATCTTTTGTATATTTAATAGTAATTTCTTATTGTTTTGAGTTTGAATTGACTTTTCTATTTCTTCGGATCTTGTGTTTAATATGACCTTTACTTTTTATGGCACTTGGCATTAACCAAGTGACATATAGCAATCGCAAATTCTGTCGGTCTGTCTGTCGGTCCCGGTTTTGCTAGCTTATGCACTTCCAGGTAAGTTAGGACAATGAAATTTGCCGGGCGTATCAGGAACCGGACCAAATTAAATTAAAAATAGTCATTTTCCTGATTTGATCATCTGGGGGGGGGGGGGTGCCGGTTATTCGGAAAAAATTGAAAGGTTATTCGTTATTCGGAAGGTTATTCGGAAAGGTGAATTCGGAAGGTTATTCGGAAAGGTGAGTTTACTTCTGAAAAATTAGAAAAGATGAGGTATTTTTAACTTACGAACGGGTAATCGGATCTCAATGAAATTTGATTTTTAGAAGGATATCGTGTCTCAAAGCTTTTATTTTAAATCCCGACCGGATCTGGTGACATTGGGGGGAGTTTGGGGGGAACCTAAAATCGTGGAAAACGCTTAGAGTGAAGGGAAGGGATGAAACTTGCTGGGAAAAATAAGCAGGAGTCTTAGATATGTAATCGACATAATTGGAACGAATCCGCTCTATTTGGGGGAATTGGAAGGGGGGAGGTTTAATTCCAAAAAATTAGAAAAAATGATTTATTTTTAACTTGCGAAGGAAAGATCGGATCTTCATGAAACTTCATATTTAGAAGGACCTTGTAACTCAGATCTCTAATTTTAAATTTCAACCGGATCCAGTGTCATCGGGGAAGGGGGAGGGGAATCTTAGAAAATACTTGAAGCAGAGAGATCAGGATGAAACTGGATGGGAAGAATAAAAGCTAGTCTAAGATATGTGACTGATATAACCGGACCAGAACTGCTCTCTTTGGTGGAGTGAGGGAGGGGGGTAATTTGGAAAAATGAGGTATTTGTAACTTACGAATGGGTGATCAGATCTTAATGAAATTTGATATTTAGAAGGATCTTGTGCTTTAAATCTCATATTTTAATTTTAATGTCAGACCAGATCCTGACATTGGGGGGAGTTTGAGGGGGAAACCAGAATTCTTGGAAAACGTGAAAATTGGGGTATTTTTATCTTACGAATAGGTGATCGGATCTTACTGAAACTTGATATATAGAAGAATCTTATGTCTCAGATGCTTCATTTCAACTCGAATCAGATCTGGGGACGTAAGGGGTTGGAGGAGGGAAACAGAAATCTTGGAAAACGCTTGGAGTGGAGAAATTGGGATGAAACTTGATGGGAAGAATAAGCACAAGTTCTAGATACGTGATTGACATAATTGGAACGGATCAGCTCTCTTTTGAGGAGTGGGAGGGGGGTTAATTCGGAAAAATTAGAAATATTGAGGTATTTTTAACTTAAGAACGAGTGACCGAATCTTAATGAAGTTTGATATTTAGAAGGAATTGATATATCAGAGCTCTTATTTCAAATCCTGACTAGATCTATTGACATTGGAGGGAGTTGGAGGGGAAGTCGGAAATCTTGGAAAACACTTAGAGTGGAGTAATCGGGATGAAGCCTGGTGGATAGAATAAGCAAATTTCGTGAATATGTCATTGACGTAACCGTACTAGATTCGCTCTCTTTGCGGGAGTTGGGGGGAGGGGTTCATTGCTGTGGCGCGTTTGGTGCTTCTGGACGTGCTAGGACGATGAAAATTGGTAGGCGCGTCAGGGAGCTGCACAAATTGACTTTATAAAGTCGTTTTCCCATATTCGACCATCTGGGGGGCTAAAGGGAGAGGGAAAACTAGAAAAAATTAGGTATTTATAACTTACGAGTGGGTGATCGGATCTAAATGAATTTTGATATTTAGAACGACATCATGACTCAGAGCTCTTATTTTATATCCCGACCGGCATTAAGCCTCTGATTTTCCTTTTAAATCAATCTATTGATTCTTAGAATTTTGTTAGAGCTCATACCATATGAGCTCTTGGCTCTTAGCTCTTCAGGCCCCGTCACAAGTGCCATATGAGCTCTTAGCTCTTGTTTTTAAAAAAATATGCTCTATCAGAAAGTTTTTTAATTAATGAAAAGAAAATGGTTGATCAAGATTAAGATAGCGTAAAAATAATAAACGGTCAGATCAGAAATATTCCCGCAGCTTTGCACGAGCAGTACCCAAAAGTATTTTACGTGCACTGGGGTGCAAACACTCTCAATCTAATCATTCATTTCGTCTGTTCGATTCTAGCTTTTAAAAATGCTTCGTGACTTTTTCACAAGTGCACAACTCGCACGGTGCTTTGCAGCTTAAAATAATGAATCTTAAAGGAAAAAGTAAAGAACTCCTACCGAATTCATGGAAACATAACCTGATTGGACTCTTTGAAGCACAATAGGTCCAGTGGTAGTTTTTGGTTCTGTCTTTTTTAGAGTCTATTAATCTATTTGTGTTGCGAGAGCAACCATTTGGTTTTGTCCTGTTTATTTTTTTATTTTATTTTTTTTTCTATGCTGCCGATCCCAGCTTATTCCTAGAAACTGGTAAGGGTCTAATCTTTGAAGTTTTTACGGAAAGTTCGGACCCCAGGCCGGATTGATGAATATAACTTTACATTTTGGAAAGCTCCGCAGAACTCTTGCTTGGGGCCAAAAACGATGGCTTTTGTTCGTCCACGAGCCAGAGCCTATGGTGGGCGAAATGAAGTGGAGTTACATAGCCTATGTCAGAGAGGAGTATCTGAAGTTGTGCAGACAAGCTTTCGTTTCGTCAAAACATATTCCTGCTTTCGAGTGGAAAGCTCCGTTCTAGCAGGCATGCAGGCAGGCACTACTTTCAAATTGAAGATGGAATAAAATCTATGAGTGTTAAATATATTCGGCAGTTACCCGGCTCGACAGCCAATATATCTTCTTTGAGTGATAAATAAAAAATTTACAGAAGCAAAAATGTGGTATTTTTCCACGGGTCCAAAAGTGCTGCCATCTATTGTTTCTATCCATTTCTGTTCGTGATTTCAGCTGAGTTTATCATTCGGTTTTTCGGACGTGGGATTGCGGTAGAGAAATGGTATCAAATGTGCCTAATAAACTTTAAACGTTCTCTCATTGCTAGAGAAATTGGAGCTTATCTTTTGCTCCTTTCTAAGTGGAGACGTTAGAAAGTTGGCCTACGGCAAAAAAAAAATCAACTTTTGAACTTAGACAGATAGAAATTTTTTCGACAGCAATCGATAGCTCTTGATGAGCTGATCAAAGTGTATTACATCCGTTTTTTGATACAAAAATTCCTTCATGAGGTATACCAGTTTGAAAGTTTGAAGGGGTGGACAAATTGAGCAGTAAGGTACACACTGAAACGAAATTTAGGCCGATACAAACTGTGAGACATATAGAGAACTTGTAAGCAACAGTTGGCTGTTAGGTAATAATCACATTAGGCAATGAGGGTTAGCAACTTTTGCTAGTTGGTGTATCTATTATTTGTTTCCAGTGTATTTGATGGTAAAACCAATTTGGTTCTAGTGGTAAGATATGTGGGGGGGCTTGTTAGTAATAATATGCTGTTAGGCTACAGTCAACTTCAGCGATGAGGGCTTTGCAACTATGCTAGTTGGTGTATTCATTTATTTGTTTCCGGTGAATTTGATGCCTATCACGAGAGAGGGACTTATAAGTAAAAATTGGTTCACTTTGGGCGGGAAACGGCTGTTAGCTCATAATCATCTTGGGCAATGAGGGGTTTGTCGCTTTTGCTGGTTGGTTTATCTATTATTTGTTTCTGGTGTATTTGATGGTTAAACCAGTTTGGTTCTAGTGGTAAGACATGTGGGGGACTATAATCGGCTGTTGGGATACAATCATTCTCAGCGATGATGGGTTTGCAACTTTTGCTAGTTGGTGTACCCATTTATTTGTTTCCGGTGAACTTGATGTCTATCACGGGGGAGGGACTTGTAAGTAAGAATCTGTTCACTTTGGGCTATAAATTTATGCAAATTGGTGCACAATGTACTCGATCTCTTTAAATCTGACAGAATTAAGTGTTTACGCAACGGGTACAAACGATAACGTAAAACAATAAGGTGGCTTCGCAATAATTAGTGTCACATATGGTATTTTAATCCTAAAAAGTTAAGGTTAGATTTTTAATACCAACTAGATTATATAAGATATTGTTCCAAGTTTTCATCTGTTATGATGTGTGTGATTGAAAAGCATAAAGTTCAACTGGCTGCAAAGTCAATTTAGTCCCATCTTTCGATATTATTTTGTAGTTGTTGTTTTTTCAACGCTGAAAAATAGCCTTTTGTCGTGTAATAACTGATTGAGTTCTTGTTAGAACATACCGTTTTAAGAACTTCAATAGGCCGACAACTTCATTATTTAACCGATAGTGAAGAAACAAGCACAAACGAGAATGTAAAACAGTGAGATTTTTTCGTAATAATTAATAGAATGTCATCTATGGTATTTGATGCTGAAAAGTTAGGGATAGCTTTATAATACCAACTAGATTATATAAGATACTGTTCCCAGTTTTCATCTGTCACGATGTCTAAGATTGAAAAAGATAAAGTTCAACTGGCTGCAAATTCGATTTAGTTCCTTCTTTCGATTCTATTTTGTTGTTGTTTTTTCAACGCTGAGGAATAGCCTTTGATCATGCGATTATTGATCGATAGCTAAGAAACAAAACCAAAGTGTTACTCTCGCAACACTTTAGCAGGCGAAGCTGGACAAAGGTTGCCGCAACACTTCACGTTGCCCGGGCAACGTAGGTCTAATTGAGTTTCGATCGAAACTCTTGAAAGGAGAATAGCAATGAAGAAATGTCTGCAAAGACGTTTTAGTCGCTACGCCCGCCGCTTAGAGTATGGATATAGTGACAATATCTGCCAATATATAGGCAAATTGGACTATATATAAATAATTTGCCTTCGTCAGTTATAATTGACCATTATTCTTGCACTTGATGCCCATTTAATTGGACAATCTGTCTTGGCTTTTTCTACATTTGGTCATGACTTGACTTTTCCCAAAACTACTCCCTTTTCAATTCAAAAATCAACGGACTGAATCAACGGATGTGAATGAACCAATAACAGTTTGAAGTGTGTCTCCATGTTACAAAAGAACTTTTCCGCCAGGACGCTTCCCTTGTGTAATGCTCTTTAGTCAGTCAAAAATGACTTTGTTGCCACTTACAGACATGTAAATACTGTACTTTTGTAAGCAACATTAACTCGGTAAAATACTGCGAATACTTTTCCTTCTATTTTCTACGGACCTTTGTGTCTTACCAATGTTTTAGGGCTTGAGACGTTTCATCCAAGGCCAAGAGGTGGAAGGTGTCTCTATCCAAGCGGTCTTTATCTGCTTGCTCACTATAGAGCCTCTCTATATATTCTTTTTCTTGATTGCTTGACATCGCAGTTTTGAACTTCAGGAGAACGTTTTGTCACATATCAGTGTCTTTGTCTCTTCTAAGATAGTTACTATTGACCCCAAGACCATGAAACTGAAGTTGTTGCTTGAGTGATACGGTGATATTTCAACCGAATAGAAACTGTTTAAAGCAAGAGGTTAAGCTTTAGCACAAAAAATAGGAAACATATTTTATCAAAGAAGGTCCGTGCTTTGTCTTCTCTTCAGGAATTTGACTCTTTGTTTTCTTCAAATATTTCTCTTCTTTTAACTGTTCTTACGACGTTGCCCCACTTGCCATCCATAAGAACATTGATTTCTGCTCTTGAAAGGTAATGAAAATCTTTGAAGGGAAGAAAAATTATCGAAAATGAAAGAGTGTATTATGAAAATTCATTTAAAATTCTGACTCTCCCCAAAAAACTTATTCCCCGATAAAATTGGAAAAAATAAAAGCTACCACATCCTGAGGTATTAATTTGTTTTAGTTAGAGGACCGGAAGATGTTGCTGATACGTAAAGTGATCATTTTGCTATGTTGGTCAATCAATTGTTTCAGCAGGAATATATTTGTCTCTTTGCAGGTCGCATAAACAGTATTTACCCCCCAATGACTGTACGGACATATTTTTGGCCTCTGTTAGTTTTGCAGAATTCCAAAAGATCATCAAAAATATAAAACATGGTAATTCAATGGGATATGGTGAACTATCAACAAATTTGTTAAAGAGCTTTTTCAGAGTTATTTTTGAACCACTTATCCACATTTTCAATTTGAGTATCAGTTCAGGTATATTTCCTAGCAGATGAAAAATTGCCCGAGTAACTCCGCTATATAAACAAGGTGATAAATCTGATGTAAGTAATTATCGTCCAATTGAAATTTTTTCGCCATTACCTAAAGTGTTTGAAAAATGTTAAAAGAAGGGATTTCTAGCTATTTGGGGGTCCAACCCGTGATTATATATATATATATATATATATATATATATATATATATATATATATATATATATATATATATATATATATATATATATATATATATATATATATATATATATATATATATGTATATATATATATGTATATATATATATATATATATATATATATATATATATATATATATATATATATATATATATATATATATATATATATATATATATATTGCAAATTTATAACATTCTTCACTGTCCCATTGTCTGTACATATAAATAGACGGTCAGGTTTACCGACTCTTGAACATGCAACATATAATTGTCCATGGGAAAAACAATCCGTGTTCAGATCTATACCTCATTATTCTAATGATTGCCCTTGAGTTCTGTTGATGGTGATTGTTAATCAAACATTCCCTGTGTCCCCATTGTCATTTATATATCCTCCCTGTGCCCCCCGGCGTTCCCGCTGCAGTTGTATCCCTGTGTCCCAGTCGTCATTTATAGTCGACAAACATGACGTCAGTCAACACACACGTCCCAGTCGTCATTTGTGTCCCGGTGTCCCAGTCTGTAATTTCTCTTTGAGTGTCCCGGTCATCATTTATATTCCCTGTGTCGCGGTCTGTATATACATTCGTTTTTTAATTGGTAGGCTATATGATGAAATAAATTTTTATTTTTTCCTTTTTTTCTTTTTATTTTTTTGGTTTTTGCCATTTTTTTAGCTTTTTAGTTTTTTTCCCTTTTTCTTTTTAGTTTTTTTTTAGTTTTTTTTTCTCCTTTATTTTTCAGTTTTTTTCCTTTTTTAGTTTTTTTCTTTTTCAGTTTTTTTTTTTTAGTTTTTTTATTAGTTTTTTTGTAGTTTTCACCTTTTTTTGTTTTTTTAAGTTTTTTTCTTTTTTAGTTTTTTACCTTTTTTTAGTTTTTTTTAGTTTTTTTGCTTTTTTAGTTTTTTTAGTATTTTCTTTTAGTTTTTTTTTGTAGTTTTTACCTTTTTTAGTTTTTTTCTTCTTTTGTATTAATGCTAAGGCCAAGGTTTGAACCTGGAGCCTCTAGGACCTAGAACCTGGAACATAACGCTTTACCAGCTCAGCTACTTCGGCTGGAATACATTTACCTTTTTTAGTTTTTATTGTTTTTTAGTTTTCTTTTTCTTTTTTCTTTTCAGTTTTTTTCCTTTTTTTAGTTTTTTTTCTCAGTTTCTTTTTTTTTTTAGTTTTCTTATTAGATTAGCCACGTAATTCTAAGCGCAGATAATACAGCTATTACAGTTAAAGCAAGGAATTCATCGATATTGTTCAAAGATTTGACTATAAGTGTTACCTCACCTAATCGATGGTATGTTTCCAATAATCTACTACCGAATTTTACAAAAACTAAATTTATGATTTTTGGTTGTCTAAAACGTGCCACTCGAGAGATTTCTTGTCAGGAGCTTCAGGTTCGTGATCAAAAATTTGTAGGGTCTAATTGTCTCATTATTTAGGAGTTTTTCTTGATCCCCTGTTGTCCTTTCATAATGATATTGAGTATTTAAGATTAAATATTTTCAAAACATTGGGTCGATGTATCGTATGAGGAATATTTTTCCATTTACCATATTAGAAATAATTTAGCACTCTCAGTTGTATGTCTTAATTCCTTTTTGAAGCATATAGAACCCCTAGAGTTACTACGAAATAGGGCAATAAGAATACTTGGAAATCTTTTACATCGACCTTCAAAACTTGAAAATGTTTCGGAAACTAAAACATAATTCCTTTTCTTAAATTTGTTAGATTTAAAACATATAAAAGTATTATTTTTTTATTTAAGAATTAACGACGCTTCTTGACTACTATGGTTCCTTCGTCGGCCCTGCAGTGCATTCCTGCAGCATGATTCGATATCTGGGTCCCGTATTACCAAGCTAAGATTAAATCCACTGCGCCACCACAGGACCTATAAAAGTATGAAATATTTCCATATGGCATTTTAAAATCCAAAATTCTAAAACCTATTTTTATGATAAATCTCTTTTAATTTTAATTCCTCGTTCGGATTGTCGGAGGTCTGGGATGTGCCGATTTTTTTTTGTAAGTTCTGAAATGTTAAGGTTTTCGATTAGAAACCAAATACCCTTCATTGCAAACAATTATAAGCTGAATGACAAAATTCTGTTTGATCCATCCCAAAAATCTCTAAATTTAAAAAAGCATATATTAAAGATTGTTTGCTAAAATTTTGATTATTCACCATTGATGATGGAAAATAAAATTATTTGATCTTCTTCTTTGTGAGTTTTGTTTTTGTGTTCCTGTGTTGGGGATGGCCTCCCACGCCTCTCCTGGCCAATATTTATTTGTTTACTTATCCTTGTTACTTCTCTTTTGTGTGTTTTTTCTATTGTGTTTGTTTATTGCCGTGTTAAATTTTGGAATTATTATTATGATGAGATGTAGATGTTTTTTCTAAGTTTTTGCACTGTCCCAGCCTTAGAAGCTCTGCTCTCTGTCGGGACATAATAGTGTTTTTGTATATTTTAGGTTCAATAAAGAATAGGTGAAGTTGAAGTTGAAGTAATGAGAAGAGATGGGAAGAAAAATTGCTGGTAGTGCATATCAATACTTACATATAATACAGTATGCAAAGCAAACATTTGCTTGTTCGTAATTGGTGGACTAAAGAGGTACAAAGTTAGAAGCCCTGGCTCAACCTTATATGAAACCGTTGGACATACTTCATGGAACGATATTCTTTTGACGACTCCCTTGCTTCGAAGGAAAATCCTGGCTACAGCCCTGCTTGTAGCAGAAATAGTATTATTGAACTCAAGATGTTTCTTTCTGTGTGATTCATGTGTTCAAACATAATACCACAGCAAGCGATTATATCCTAATCAAACTCCAGCAATGTACTGAAGAATTTCCAGAGTCAACATATCAGCCTAGAGAGCTCGGAAAAAAAGTTAAACTAGTTGACTGAGTTGTAGTAACAGTTACAAATTCAGTTTTAAGAATTCATGAGATATTAAAGTGGTCACAGTAAGTTCGCTAGAGACTAATAGTTTACTAGTATAAATGAAGGATTCCTATTGAAAACAATATTCGGTAAAGATCTACCATTTTATCAGTTACTTAAGAGTGATAAATCTATCAAAAGTAAGACGCAAGCCATCGGCCAATTTGTTATTATTATCTTGGCATAAACAGAAAACCTCTTCACTAAAGGTGTTCTTTCTAAGCAGATTTGAATTCAAATTAGTAGTAACCAGCACCCCCATTGAAAATCTGCTAGACTAGTCTGAAGCATTTAACGGAAACTTATTATTTCCAAACCGTTTGTGGTGGCTTTTAAGCTCCACTTGTTTTGCTACTTGTATTGGTACCTGGGGTTAAACGTTCGATGTACAAAAGTTGAATAGGCTGTCGATATCTCTTATAAACCCCATTTAATGACGTACGGACATATATTTATCTTATTTAGAATTTTCTTCTTTTTTTTTTACCTATGTTTTGCTAGGCTGGATATTGTCTCGTGTGGGAATAATGTTGATTTGGCGGGTATCTAAGAATGTTCATCAAGGGCTCGCCCACTATCACCTGTTCTATAGAAATTAGCCTCGTTTTAGCACATTGTCCAGACACATACCATATCCCATCTCCACTGGATTATTCAGGAGTGCTACCTCAAAGATTTATCTAAAATAGCAAAACTCTAAAAACAATAGTGTCAACAATATATGCGTCAAATGAGTGTTCTTTTAATGACGATTCCAAACATGCAAAACTCAATAGATATATTCTTATCACCAAATATTGTTCAGATGAGAAAATTGATTTCCGAAAACAAGTTAGGGAGAAACCCCCCCCGGAAAATGGACTGAATCTCGATACCTAATAATCCGTACCTACAACCTATTAAAGAACAAGCCAAGACTCACGACTCATAATGGCCCAATTTTTTTTCTAAGAAGCTGTATAGCGAGAAAGTTATTCCTATGAACTCTGGCTTAGAACTAACAACTGTTACTCAAGTTTAGCAGAAAAGGAATTTATAAGTATCAAAATCTTTTAAAATTTCAAAATAGAACCTGAAACTACCTATAAATGAAGTCAAATCAAAATAAAAAGTGGTGAAATAAACTTCATTTTTCTGAACAAGATCAAATATAATGAAACAAAATTCTTATGAGGAAAAGCCCAGGTGTGCTTATTGCACCTACATGGTTAGTGTAGTGCCAACGGTTACATGCAATAGAACCTAAAAAAAAAAAATACCAATAGAAAAACAGAAACAAACACAGCTATTTAGTGCAACAGTTTTTATCTTTTAGGTTGTAACACTCATCTCTCTACCTCCTCCACTAGTGATGATAGCTAAAAGCAAAAAAGCTAAGAATTACGATTTATCGTCGGTTAAGTATATTCTATATGGAGGAGCAATGATGTCAACCGAGTCTGAAGTAAAGTTAAGGGAGACATTGCCTAACCTTAAGGGAACTTTCCAGGTAGGTCACTTAAAAGTTCCAGGTCCAGGGTCTTTCGGGCAAAAATTCTAACCAGCTACCCAGAATAAAAGGTTACCAGCACTTTCAATGATATCATTTTTGAAAATTAGATTTAAAAATTAATTTCTGTTAGTTTTCAGTTTTAATGTCGTTCCTTACTCAAATTAAAAAAAATTGTTTTATTTATTTAATTTCTGGATGTTTTTGAATTAATGCATGTTTTGATCTTGGCTCTCCGCACATAAATAATTAAAACGAAATTTTCATTTTTTTTTTTTTTTTTTTTTTTTTTTTTTTTAGCTAAATGGCTTTCTCATAGTTTTAATCGGAAGATTTTGAGAAAAAAGGAGCGAGGAAGGAAGCCCAGTTGCCCCTCTAATTTTTTGATTACTTAAAAAAGGCACCTGGAACTTATATTTTTTTACGAACGTTTTAATTAATGAGAAATCTACGTAACTTACGAATCAACTTACGTAATGAACATCTATATTCGTATGTTTTTATTATGTATATGAGGGAGTTCACCCCTCTTCGATACCTCGCTCTTTACACTAAAGCTTAAATTATGTCTAAATTCCTTGCGAATGACCCCTGAATCACAAAGGCCGTAGAATACACAGTTGAAATTACTAAAAATACTTTAGCGTAAAGAGCAAGGTATTACGAGGAGGTAAACCCCTCTTATGTGTTATAATTTCTGATCGTTTTAAGTTTTAATGCTGCTCCTAACTTTCAGAAGAAAAAAAACTTTTCATATTTATTTTTTTCATTGTTTTTTTTAATAGTGTTAGAAAATCCTGCACCCCCTTCATTGAACGTCTCTTCCCCCATGAGAAGTTCCTCTATGGAAAGATCCTCCCAAGAAATCTCCCAGGTTACTGCCCAGTAACCATTACTATATGTAAACACAGGTCAAAGTTTGTAACTTGCAGCCCCTCCCAAGGGGATTGCGGGGGAGTAAGTCGTCCCCAAATACATAGTTATTAGGTATTTTGACTATGGTGAATAAAATGACTATCTTAGGATTTTCATCCAGTGACTTTTGGGGGGAAAATAAGCGTGGGAGGGGGCCTAAGCGCCCTCCAATTTTCTAGTCACTTAAAAAGGGCACTAGAACTTTTAATTTCCGTTAGAATGAGCCTTTTTGCGACATTCTAGGACTACTAGGTCGATACGATCACCCCTGAAAAAAACACGCATCCGTGATTTGTCTTCTGACAAAAAATACGAAATTTCACATTTTTGTAGATAGGAGCTTGAAACTTCTACAATAAGCTTCTCTGATACGTTAAATCTGATGGTATGATTTTCGTTCAGATTGTATGACTTTTAGGGGGTGTTTCCCCCTATTTTCTAAAATGAGGCAAATTTTCTCAGGCTCGTAACTTCTGATGGGTAAGACTAATCTCTATGAAACTTATCAAACAGTTCGTGGTAACGAACTGTAGCAAGGAGCGACCCGGCTCAATAGTAACCAAAACTCTAAAAAATTGAATTTCGATATCAATAGCTACATCAAAAGAATCTTATTTTAATGCTGATTTTAAATATATAAGTTTAAGTACCCATCAGAAGTTACGAGCCTGAGAAAATTTGCCTTATCTAGGGAAATAGGGGGAAACACCCCCTAAATGTCGTAGGATCTTAACAAAAATGACATCATCAGATTCAGCGTATCAGAGAACCCTACTGTAGAAGTTTCAAGCTCCTATCTACAAAAATGTGGAATTTTGTATTTTTTGCCAGAAGACAAATCATGGGTGCGTGTTTATTTGTTTTGTTTTTTTCCCAGGGGCATCGTATCGACCAAGTGGTCCTAGAATGTTGCAAGAGGGCTCATTCTAACGGAAATGAAAAGTTCTAGTTCCCTTTTTAAGTGACCAAAAAAATTGGAGGGCATCTAGGCCCCCTCCCACGCTCATTTTTCCCCCAAAGTCAACGGATCAAAATTTTGAGATAGCCATTTTGTTCAGCTTAGTCGAAAGCCATAATAACTATGTCTTTGGGGATGACTTACTCCCCCACAATCCCTGGGGGAGGGGCTGCAAGTTACAAACTTTGACCAGTGTTTACATATAGTAATGGTTATTGGGAAGTGTACAGACCTTTTTAGGGGGATTTTACTTTGTTTGGGGGTGGGGCTGAGGAGAGGGGCTATGTTGGAGGATCTTTCCTTGGAGGAATCTGTCACGGGGGAAGAAAAATTCAATGAAAAGGGCGCAGGATTCTCTAGCATTACTATAAGAAAACAATGAAAAATAAACATGAAAACGTTTTTTCAAATGACAGGAAGAAGTAGCATTGAAACTTAAAACGAACAGAGATTATTACGCATATGAGGGGTTCTAAAAATACTTTAGCATAAATAGCGAGTTATTTAGAAGGAGATAAATATCTTGCTCTTTATGCTAAAGTATTTTTAGTAATTTCAACTATTTATTCTACGGCCTTTCTGATTCAGGGGTCATTCTTAAAGAATTGGGACAAAACTTGCGATTTAGTGTAAAGAGTGAGGTATTAACGAGGGTACGAACCCCCTCGTATACATAATAAAAATATAAGGTTATGAAAGTTTGTTACGTAAGTTAATTCTTAAGTTACGTACATTTTTTACTAATAAAAACGTTCGTTAAAAATTAAAAGTTCTAGTTGCCTTTTTAAGTAACCGAAAAATTGGAGGGCAACTAGGCCTCCCTCTCCACCCCTTATTTCTCAAAATCTTCTGATCAAAACTAAGAGAAAGCCATTTAGCCAAAAAAAGAATTAATATACAAATTTCATTTTAATAATTTATGTGCGGAGAGCCAAAACAAATATGCATTAATTCAAAAACGTTCAGAAATTAAATAAAAAAAAACTAATTTTTTTAGCTGAAAGTAAGGAGCGACATAAAAACTTAAAACGAACAGAAATTACTCCGTATATGAAATGGGTTTGACTCTTTGCCACAATTGCACTTTTTAAAACAATTAAAAGCTTTAGCGTAAAGAGCGAGGGATTGCGGAGGGGACAACCCATTTCATATACGGAGTAATTTCTGTTCGTTTTAAGTTTTAATGTCGCTCCTTACTTTCAGCTAAAAAAATTAGTTTTTTTATTTAATATATTTAAAATCAGCATTCAAATGTGATTCTTTTTACGTAGTTGAAACGTTTATTACATGTATTTTACTCACGGACTCAAGGAAAATAAAGTCGCGGTGCCCAAGGAAAAGGCGAGAAAGAAAATGATTTCCTCCAAAAATGCCAAAAACTGTTTGTATTGAAGGGCTTGAAGCTCATGCCCGCCATCACCTGGGCCAAAGGAACGCTTATGCACAAAAAAAATTAGGCTAGAGAGAAGAAACCCAAGAAATGGTGCAAGAATTTTTTTTTCTCAATTGACTCAAAACTGCTACCTGGATCTATTTGAGCCAAGAGACCCCAAATTGCAATTAAAATAGTTCCGATTTAATACACCATAAAACGGGTCATAAAACCATTTGAATGGTTTGAAACTTAAAACAGTGAGGCCTTACACAAGTGGACTGTTTTGTTAGTAGTTTTTTGCTCTGATGAGACTGATGCTTCTCCGGCAAAGAACTTATTTCTGATATACCTTTAATTGATTCCCATCAAACTGGAAAAAAATATGATACAGTGGATATAAAATTTTTATTATTGTGTATAAGGATCCTATAACCTAGTTTGGGATCTTGCATACGGATTGGTAGGAACTTTATTAATTGCATAGTTATAAAAAAAAACTTTGTCGGAACTTGATTCTGTCTTCATAATAAATAAATGAGCGATGATTGGATATTAAGAGACTGAGGAGTGAGGTGAAAATTAGAGCTGGAAATGTTTCAGTTGAAATCAAACAGTTCGTGGTAACGAACTGTAGTAAGGAGCGACCCGGCTCAATAGTAACCAAAACTCTAAAAAACTGAATTTTGATATCAAGAGCTACATCAAAAGAATCGAATTTTAATGCTGATTTTAAATATATAAGTTTCATCAAGTTTAGTCTTACCCATCAAAAGTTACGAGCCTGAGAAAATTTGCCTTATTTTAGAAAATAGAGGGAAACACCCCCTAAAAGTCGTAGAATTTTAACAAAAATGACACCATCAGATTCAGCGTATCAGAGAACCCTACTGTAGAGGTTTCAAGCTCCCTATCTACAAAAATGTGGAATTTTGTATTTTTTGCTAGAAGACAAATCACGGGTGAGTCTTTATTTGTTTGTTTTTTTTTTTCTTTTTCCCAGGGGTCATCGTATCAACCAAGTGGCCCTAAAATTTCGCAAGAGGGCTCATTCTAACGAAAATGAAAAGTTCTAGTGCCCTTTTTAAGTGACCAAAAAATTGGAGGGCATCTAGACCCCCTCCCACGTTCATTTTTTCCCAAAGTCAATGGATCAAAATTTTGAGATAGCCATTTTGTTCAGCAAAGTCGAAAACCATACTATGTCTTTGGGTATGACTTACTCCCCCACAATCCCTGGGGGAGGGGCTGCAATTTACAAATTTTGACCAGTGTTTACATATAGTAATGGTTATTGGGAAGTGTACAGACGTTTTCAGGGGGATTTTATTTTGTTTGGGGATGGGGCTGAGGGGAGGGGGCTATGTTGGAGGATCTTTCCTTGGAGGAATCTGTCATGGGGGAAGAAAAATTCAATGAAAAGGGCGCAGGATTTTCTAGCATTACTATAAGAAAACAATGAAAAATAAACATGAAAACGTTTTTCTTCAAATGAAAGGAAGGAGTAGCATTGAAACTTAAAACGAACAGAGATTATTACGCATATGAGGGTTCTAAAAATACTTTAGCATAAAGAGCGAGGTATTTAGGAGGAGATAAATACCTCGCTCTTTATGCTAAATTATTTTTAGTAATTTCAACTATTTATTCTACGGCCTTTCTGATTCAGGGGTCATTCTTAAAGAATTGGGACAAAACTTAAGATTTAGTGTAAAGAGCAAGGTATTAACGAGGGTACAAACCCCCTCGTATACATAATAAAAATATAAGATTATGAAAGTTTGTTATGCAAGTTGATTCTTAAGCTACATATATTTTTTACTAATAAAAACGTTCGTTAAAAATTAAAAGTTCTAGTGGCCTTTTTAAGTAACCGAAAAATTGGAGGGCAACTAGGCCTCCTTCTCCACCCCTTATTCCTCAAAATCGTCTGATCAAAACTAAGAGAAAGCCATTTAGCCAAAAAAAAGATTAATATACAAAATTTTATTTTAATAGTTTATGTGAGGAGAGCCAAAACCAAACATGCGTTAATTCAAAAACGTTCAGAAATTAAATTAAAAAAAAACTAATTTTTTTAGCTCCAAGTTAGGAGCGACATTAAACCTTAAAACGAACAGAAATTACTCCGTATATAAAACGAGTTCTCCCCTCCGCAATCCCTCGCTCTTTACGCTAAAGTTTGACTCTTTGCCACAATTCTACTTTTTAAAACAATTAAAAGCTTTAGCGTAAAGAGCGAGGGATTGCGGAGGGGACAACCCATTTTATATACGGAGTAATTTCTTTTCGTTTTAAGTTTTAATGTCGCTCCTTACTTTCAGCTAAAAAAATTAGTTTTTTTTTTATTTAATCGCAATAGGAAGCCAACTAACTATTAAATGGAATTGATTTAAATTGTATTAATTCATCGCTTAAAAGATAATGTTGACCAAAAAGAAAAGTCTAAATAAGCACTTAATTGAACTTAACAGGACGCTAGGAACCATCAGCATGAATATTTTGTTCAAAAATAATCTTTTCTACCGTTTTTGCATTACGCCATTTTTAGCTGCCAGGCGATCTATCATAACAAGGCAACTTTTAACGGAGTCAATGGCTGGCCTACTCTCAATGGCTTTGGGGCTACCAGTGGTAGCCCCGAAGACCTTATTTGTGTTTGATTTTCAAATATTATAATTTCTATCGAGAAAACTGAATATATATTTTCTTAAAAATCAAAATTAACTTTGAGAAAACTTTAGCCTCCGTTATGCGTGAATCTGTTTAGATCTGAAGCATGTATGCACAATGATCTATGAGCTGCAATTTAGGATGTGTATTTAAAACATTTTAAACTAATATTAAAACTTAAACTTTTACAGTCTTAACGCACGTTGAATCTGGATGGCAACTTGTTCTTTTATTAGCCCTTGTCCCTCTTAAAATAATTTTCATTTAAAGCTTTTCGATACATACGTCTAAACGCTCTAAAGTAAAATTTCTGAGCCTCTCCCTCTCTGATTAAAACTATCAATGGTACATGTTGATATATCCGCCAATCTAATTTAGTTGTCTTCAGAGATTGTGTGTGAAAGATTTCCACTCTTGTTGATAGGCGAGCATCGCCAAGCGCTGAAAACCATGTTAAAACCAAGATGGACCTAGGATTGCACAAAGCTTCCATTAAACTGGAGGTCCTAGGATCTTCTTGTCGTTCGGTTCTAAGCCTGCTTAAGCACTTCGACGTAGACTAGAGAAGATGTGTTGGTCCCTCTCCTACACTGGTGTTGGAACCAGTGCTTTTTCCTGAAGCCAAAACAACTTAAATAACTTGATGAATATGAAAATTGGAACTTGGAATGTTACGACGTTAAAAAATAACAATCGTATCGAAATTTTGACTGATAAATTCAAACGATTTGAATGGGATTTATCATGAGTATCAAAAATTCATATACCAGGGGTAAGAAATATGGAATTAATAGTTGATATATAGGTTATTTACTCAGGCAGGATGGATGGAACACATAGACAGGGAGTAGGGCTTGTGGTGAATAAGGAAGCTCCTAAGTCATCTTTAGGCTGGGAATATATTAACAAAAGAATTTATTAATCGATTATTTTGTGACTAAAGATAGTTAGATATATAGAAAAGAATTAATCCCTCTGGAATGTCTGTTGCCAGACTTAGATGCGCACATTCATTCTTTTTTTCCCTTTTTCATTTTTTTAGCAGCTTCCTTCTGTTTCAATTTTTGACCTCGTTCTGAGTAGCATAAAAAGTAAATTTTTTCAGTTCATATAATACCACACCTTTTCGAGTATCTATTTGACTCTCTTAGATTTCATTATCGATCAAACATTTGGCTCAAGTACACTTATACTTTGTTTAATTGGAATGTATTTTGAATTCGATTCTGTAATAAAAAAATAATTCCCGAGTAATTTTCACTGATATTGACAGTAACTTGATTGATATTCCAAATAAGAATCAGGCATCTTTTATATAGCATTAGCTTTAATTTAATGTTTCTTAACAGGCTATTGGTCTAATTTGTTTGTTTTAAATTCAGATAAATAAAACCACAACACGGTTTTCAATTGTCCGTAAAATTTCTTCGGACAACAATTATTAGTCTATCAAGCATGTATCAAAATTTTAGTTTACTGAAATTTAAGTAGGCATACAAAAAAGCTAAATAAATGTATCTAGTTTTTATTGTTTCATATTTGTTATTTAAAAGATTTCTTACAGGCAATCAAAACCACAGAACCACCCCAATTTTCCTTTTATAACTATATTTGTTCAGCCGTATTAATTTCAGGAGTGACTTCCTCATTGGGAAAGGTAGGGGTATTTTCAAGCTATCGGTTAAAAAAAAAAAAAAAAAAAACTATGATTCAAGTTTAAAATTACCGCGGGGAAATAACAATGAAGAACACTTTTTTTTTGTTCGTTTAGAGTTTTAATGCTACTCCTTACTTTCAGTAGAAAAAACTTTTCATATTTATTTTTTCATTGTTTTTTATTGCTAGAAAACCGTGCACCCCGAAGTTCTTTTCCCCCATGACAAGTTTCTCCAAGGAAATATCCTCCCACGTAACCCCCTTCAAATCTCCCCCCTAAACAAAACAAAATCCCACTGAAAGTGTCTGTACACTTCCCAGTAACCATTACTATATGTAAACACAGGTCAAAGTTTGTAACTTGCAGCCCCTCCCACGGAGACTACGGGGAGTAAGCCGTCCCTAAAGACATACTTATTAGGTTTCGACTATGGTGAATAAAATGGCTATCCCAGAATTTTCATCTAGTGACTTCTGGGAAAAAATGAGCGTGGGAGGGGGCCTAGATGCCCTCCAATTTTCTGATAACTTAAAATAGGCGCTAGAGCTTATAATTTTTATTAAAATGAGCCGTTGCGCGACATTATAGGACAACTCAGTCGATACGATCACCCCTGGGAAAAAAAAAAACAAATAAACACGCATCTCTGATCTTTCTTCTGAAAAATGCGAGATTCCACATTTTTATAGATAAGGGCTTGAAACTTCTACAATAAGGTTCTCTGATCCGATGATCTGATCCGATTCTCTGATCTTAATCCGATGGTGTGATTTTCTTTAAGAGTCTATGACTTTTAGAGGGTGTTTCCCTATTTCCTGAAATGATGAAAAGTTTTCTCAGGCTCGTAACTTTTGATGGGTATAACTGATCTTGATGATTCTTGATGAAACTTATTTATTTATACTTATATAAATCAGCATTAAAATGCGATTCTTTTGATGTAACTATTGGTATCAAAATTCCATCTTTTAGAGTTTCGGTTACTATTGAGCCGGGTCGCTCCTTACTACAGCTCGTTACCTCGAACTGTTTGATTCCAATCGTTCATAGGAAGAAAACTATATCATTATAGTCACTATAATACTATAATATAATGCTATATAATAGTCACTATAATATAGTCACAATAGCCACTATAAAATTCAATAAATGAAGGGTTAGCTTTTAGCAAAAGTAAAGAGCCAAGATATATCTTGAGCAGAGCAAAACGAATTACAGAAAGTATAATGAAAAATGAACTAAAAGCTAAAACAAACAGATCTTAGAATTAATATAAAAAATTAAACCAATAATTAACTTATTATATACCAGAATTAAAACAGATATTCAACTCAAAATCAAAACAGACAGAAATTACCAGATATATGAACTGGGACAAAATTAGTTTAGCATAACCTTTGATTTAACACATTTTGAAGAGACTAATAGGCTCGTCATGGTAAATTAGAATAATCAAAGACACATTTACATGATCATCTACCAAAAAACAAATAGAAATTGTGATTCAAACAGTTTACGGTAGTGAACTGTTTGTAAGGAGTATTGCGGCTCAATAGTAACCGAATTGTAAGAAACAGGGTCTTGATAACAATAGATAAATCCTAAGAATCGAATTTTCATGCTTATTCAAAATCTATCAAGTTCATCAACGTTGATATTACTCATCAAAAACTATGAGCCAAAGAATATTTGCTCAATTTTTGGAAAAGGGGGAAACACCTCCAAAACATCAATTGATTTTAATTAAAATCTTACCATCAGATTAGTATATCAGAGGTAATTACTTTAGAGAATTCAAGCTCCTATATACCCAAAATGTGGAATTTTAAAATTTCTTTTTTTGACATCTCTCAGGGGGTACATATTTAGCGAAGGGGGGCTACGTGGGAGGATCCCTCCAGGGAGGAATGTTCTGTGGAGTAAAAATAAGACTTTGCAGCTGGAAGTTAGGAGTAACATTAAATCTTAAAACAACTAGGAATTATTGCGTGTATGAGAGGGGCTACCCCGTTCTCAGTACCTCGCTGTTTACGGCAACCGTTTTCTTTTAACTTTAAAATACCTTATTATTGTAATAAAATGTTTCCTGTGCCTAGGTGTCATTCTCAAATGATTGGAACATAAAGTCAAATTTTAGCGTAAAGAGCGAGGTATTGAGGAGGGAAAGACCCCTCTCATTTGCGTAGTAACTTCTATTCGTTCTAAATTTTAATGTTACTCTTTACATTCAGTTCAAAACTTTATTTTTATTTAATGACACGATAAGGAGCAACATGGTAGCGTTAAAGGCCGCGCTATAGCTTAAGTTGGGAATGAAAAAACTAACGCTGAAACCAATGATTTGTCCAACATTAGGTGTATTTCCGGCTAAAATTAAATTCCTTTGCAAAAATAAGCTTTGAATTATCAAATAAACAAAGAGAAGTAATTGCAGGTAATTGTAAATGGAAAGCATAGGAAATAGAACCCTTACAAAAGGAATTAATGATTAAATCTTATGCATGTAAGAAACGTAATAAGGAATTTTCTTTCAATTCTAATCTAACTGCACCCTCATACACGGGAATCCTCAGAGATTTAGACTATGCTGCAAGCTATTATCTTACCCAATTCTTGTTTTCCATTCGTATGCGAGTTTATACAGGGAAAGAGCCTTATAAATGGAAGATTTTCAGTAAACTGCTTTCTTAGAATTCTATTTTACCCGCACAGATGATAGTTTGTACAAGAGAAAATCCCTATAAATGTATACTATACAGTAAAGTAGTTTCTCACAGTTTTCATTTGTCTGCATATGAGGATTCACACGAAGGGAAAATCAGCAGTACAGTGGCATGTATGATAAAAGCTTTTTTAGCACTTCGCAATTGAGTAAACATTAAAAAACGTGGCAAATTTTATATAAAGTGCGAATTTTATGAACTGTCGTAAAAAAAAAGAATCAAGGCACAAATAATTGTGCAACAAAGCAAGGTTTCTAGCATACGTACTAGATACGACCGAATATCTTCAGCAATATCAGAAGGGAGTTTGTCGTGCATTGCACATATAACATACGTCTTGCCTTGCTCCAGGATTATTTTTGCTCTTCTTTCTTGTACTTGATTTAGTTTTAATTGGAGTATTATTTTGCTTATCATTTTGTTTACTATTTTTGTGTTTTTGTTTATATTTTTTTTAAATATTCTTTTCGATTGATAAGGGCTTTCGGACATGGACCTGAAATATTCAGACTTGTATTATTGATAATTGATTGAAAGTTATTTAGATTTGAACGATTTATCACGAGATTTTACTTGCTTTCTCTATATTTTCGTTCTAGTTTTTCAAACCAGAAAAGAATTTCTTTACCCTTACGCTTTACCAGAATTTAAGTGCTTGGACTTGATCCAAAAAGAGTATCGAGGTCTTCACTTTTTTAATAATACTGCAGTATATTTTCTTTGTTAGATTTTTTCTTTTTTCTAGAATATACTTAGCTTATCACACTGGTTTACCCTATTTTGTTTTTTAAAAAACTTACCTATGCGTTCTATTTAAACTTCATCCCTTCTGTGGAAGCATTGTCTTTCATCCAAGAGAACCTAAATTAGAAAATGCAAAAGAAACAGTTCATGAAAATTATATCACGTCAACTAAAAAAAAACCATCATTAATTAAAGAATCGGAACATGCACGTAACGGGGAACTCAATATTCGAAAATTAGCACAAGCGTGTGAAAACACCTAGTTTTCGAGAAATGAGACACTATATTCATATTAACTTAGCCAAAAAAAGTATAAACGCAAAAATAAATACATCACAACTCTTTAAAGAAACTCAATACGTCAAAAGTCATTCTCAATCGCCCTTTCAAGTCAATACGAGAAACTAAGCTACTAAAAACTCCGTAAACATACATAAAACTACGATATATTTATGATATTATCCCAGTACACACATCTTAGCCCAGTCAAAAATCGGAAAAATACAAATTAGTCCTATACTCAGCCTTATCTAGCTAAAATTGACAAAAACAAGATATTAACACGCCCAACTTCATTAAGGAAAATCAATGACATAAAGGGAAGCTCCCGAACTAGAAACTAAGAATATACATCTGAAAACAACGAACATTCAACAATTTTTTATCTAAGATAGCCAGCCCAAGACAACCAAGAATCATATGACGTTGTAATCTTTGGTGAAATTAAACACCCTCGGGTTACTAAAACTTAACAACTGTAAGGTCAGCTTATACATATAAAAATACTATATACTCAATATATTTTAAACTTTTGAAATTAGCTCAAGCTGGACAAAAATATAAGGCACCACAACTTACTAAATAAATTCAGTATGGTAAAATTGAAACCTCTCGGCTGAATCCTGGGAAATCCACAATAAGGAATTCAGCTTACACTTCTAAAAACACCATATATCTGTACCACCAAAGTCACCTCAACTAACAAAAAAATGACAAAACAACAGATTTAACGCTCTCGAATGAATACAGGAAACTAACCAAAGGGAAATTCAGAATACATTTTGCACTTAACAAATATTAATCCGTCAAAAAAAGCCCAACCTAGGTAAATACGTAAAATGCCTAAATTCTTAAAAAAAATTCAACCTGAGGAAATTCAACCCTCTTAACTCAATACGAAAAACTTCAAGATGGGAAACTCAATGAAAGAGTAAGATTCTCTTATAAAAATAAAAAAATAAGGAAAATCAAATGAAAACACTAAGAAATCGAAATCTGCTAAACAATAATCAAAAAGTTAAAACTTAGTGAACAAAGACGGAAAAAATTAAAGTTTACAACTTTTTATTCTGGTTTTGTTAACTTTCAGTTTTTCAGTTTTGTGGATTTCCGAGATTAAAATGTGTCGTATTGAGGTTCTTCAACGAGTTGAGATGTGTTAATATCTTGTTTTATAAAATATGACTAGGTTGAACTGACCTTGGAGGAATAATTCGTATTTTTTTGGGTTTTGAGTAGGCTAGAATGTGTGTGCTGTGGTAATTTGTTCAATAAATGGTAGTGTAAAATATATTTGCTTGGTTTTCCGAGTTTCACTGAATTTACCCCGGTATGACGTATCATATTTGCAGGTGAATTAGAAATGGAAGAAAATACCTTGTTCCGTTTCTTGCATGTGTAAGATCTAATCCTTAATTCTTTTCGGAAGGCTCATTTTTCTTAAATTGATTTTTATCATTATTTTGAAATTAATAATCTTTTCTCAACGTATTATTAAAACCTTCTTCTTGCAAAGGAATCTTTTTTTTTTTTGAAAATGCAGCTACTGCTGGACATATCAATGGTCTCACTTGTAGTTTATTTATTTCCATTATAAACTATAGCGCCGTATATAACACACTCATCATGCTCTTTATCGTGTCACTCGTCAATTCTTTTTCAGGGGTAGATGTTCATGTAAATATGTCGTTAATTTTTCAAATTTATCAAATGAGTTCTACAAATTTCTTCAAAATCTGTTTAATCAAAGATTCTGTCACCCAACTAATTTTTAAAGTTGGCCACAACCGTTTCGATTAACTCATTCCTCATGTTAGTAGGATTTATTTTATTTTCCAGAAACTTTATCAATTTGTGAAACCTACGTTCTGAATGATAACAGGTAAAGCCTGAACTGAAATTTATTCGTTGTGTGGAAGCTTATTTTTGGATGGGCTTAGAGCGGTGACGAAATCTAAACATTTCATGATTTTGTGGAATTCTAAGCCGATTAGCGCAGAGGCAGAGGATTTGCGTTTGCATTGTGGTTCTTTGGGAATTGGGAATTAATAATAATTAAGATTTGATTTCAAAAGAAAGATAATAAATCACTGGGGATATATAGTGGGTTTTTGGGGCTAGATGTTACAATTTTTAAAAGAAGAACCAGAAAACAACGTAATACTAGGAGATTAAAAATTCAGAAGAAAGCATTAATAAGCAGCTTAGCTTTCATGGTATATTTAAGCATTGTACAAAGAAAAACTAGAGGTAAAAAAAATAACTGAATACCGTAGGAGGGATTAAAGCGTCGGAATGTTGTCTAGTTAGGCTTGTTAAGGGATTTGGGGAAGGGCTAGATATAGCTAGTTTTGTTTAATGTAGCCAAAAAGATAAAAATTCTGTATGGTCAATCAAATATTATAAAAAATTTCAATTAAAGGCATAAAAAGGAAAACTAGCATGAGCGATCAAATTTGTGGAGACCGGGGCAATATGGACACTTGGGTAATACTCACACCCCACTTCTATGCACTCTAGACACATCTAGATTAAAAGTCATTATATCCAAAATAGGTGGCGCTAACGGTGGATACGCGGTAAATAACTTCTGTCCTTGGGATTGCCCATTCATTTCTAAGAGCATAAATTAGGAATATGTACAGGTAAAGTAAATTTCTTTGTTTTCACTGAATCTAAATTTTCAGAAAGCAATATTTAGTTTCACAATGTGTTTCAGGTAACTTCAAGAGAGTACTACTTAGGCTAGGCTTTAGAGACTTATAATTTGAAGTGGCACAGGGGCGGCTTATTAATTGACCAAATTGACAGATTCATTTTTTCCTATGCCCCTACATGATGTCTTGAGGTAATACTTTCTCAATGACTTAAAAAAAAGTCCGCTAAAGAAAAAACTAAGCAAAAAGGCCTAAAGCAAAAGAAAGTTGAAGATGATACCTGGCCCGAAAACCCTCTGAAAAATAATGAGGGGCAAGGGTCTATATAACTCAGGGTTCCGAGTCTTAAAGATATCAATCTTTTCCTATGGCCTAGATGAAATATAAAAATCTTAAAATAGAAAAAGAGCAGAGTAAAGTTAAAATTTAAAAAGCAAAAGTTAAAAGTTGAAATTACAGAAAACGAACTAGAGAACTCGAAAAAACTAAAATTTAAAATGCTAATTTTTGAGAAAAGCAAAATTCCAAAAATTAATTAAAAAAACAACAAAAACAAGAACCCTAAAACTCAAAAAATGGAAAGCCAGGTGTTAAAATCATGAAATTAGAGGATATAAGTGGTTACAATATATCAAAGGGAAAAACAAAACGTTAAAAACAGATAAACTGTACAATATAAGCAAAAGGCGTAAACTAAAGGAAGTCAAACAGGAGGGTAGGCTCAAACCCAAAAAGGCCCCAAGATTAGGGAGGTATATGCTATGCCCTTATTCACTGTTGTAAGGTGCCCCCTATCCCCCTGACTTAGTAAAAAACGTACGGTAAGGGAAAATATAAGCAAAAGGGCATACTATAAAGAAAGTTGAATAGGGCACATGTTTCAAAACCACAGAGGGCCAGTGCCCCGAAAAAAGAGGGGTATAATCTCACCTGTTTGGTCCAAAACTGATAAAATATGCTAAGGGAAAAGAAGTTAAAAAAGGCTTAAATTCCATAAGGACGAATAAATGGTCTTCCTCAATCCCCAGAAGGGTCAGTACAGTTAAAATAGAGTCGTGTAATCTCGCCTATTCACGAGAATGTAAGGAACCAGTTTTAGGGGCGATAAAAAGAGCTGGTTTGAAATTAATAGAATAAAGGCTTTTGACTAATGTGACTTGGCATAGGGGTACACATAAAGATAGAAAGTCAGGTTAGGAGTTATAAAGTTATACGCAAAAATTAAAAAAGCAACTTTAATGAGCAATAGATTTTTTAGCCCCAAACCCTTCTGAAACAAGCCTCCCACATTAGATTGAGGGGGAAGATCCCCTTGTTGGTGTAGAAAAGTCAGTACTATGAGTCCTAAAATGCCAGTCTGTCCGTGTACCCACAACGGAACATAAAAATTTTGAAAAGGATAAATAACTGATATGAAATTAGAAAACTAAAAAAAGGACTTGTTAAAAGTTGGAAATAAAAAAATACAGTCATAACTTGAAAAACAAATAAATCAGGTGTTAATCTCATTAAACTAAAGAAAATAAGCAGTTCAATCTTAACAAATGGAAAAATAACATATTAAAAACTTATAAATGGTAAAATATAAGCAAATAGTCCTAAATTAAAGAAAGTTGATTAGGGCACGTGCTCTCTAACCCAGAAGGTTCAGCCCCCCTAAGATGGAGTCGTGTAATTTTACCCCGTTGGATTCAGAAAATAATAAAATTTGCTAAAATGAACAAAATATAATGAGCAAAACATAATAATGAAAAACAAATTATTTTTTTGAAAAGAGAATGTAATAAAATTTCAAGATATAAGCAAAAAGGTCTGAACTAAAGAAACTCAAAAAGCACGGTCAGCCCCAAATGCTAGAAGGGTCAAGGTCCTCAAGACATGGACATGCAGATTTGCCCGTTCGATCCGAAAAATGATTAAAATATGCCAAGATGAAGAAGACATGTTCAATAAAATATATTCAGAAGAAAAACAAATTATCTGCTCTTAGCATTTGCTGATTCTTTAGATTTCTTTATGACAAAATTGTAATTAAAAAAAAAAAATTGGCAGAAAAATACAAGAAACGATTTATATATGCTTTCAAGATGTTGCCTCTCAGCAAACAATATTTGGAGAAACAGTAATATGATACACCTGTAAAATTTAAAAAACAATCTCTTACCTGTGATAGATGACAAGGGTCTCAGTAGAAAGAAAGGTTAGGGGTTCTTAGGTCGTAAAGAGAAAAATGTTACGAATTGATTATTAACTCGCTATACGTAGTGGAAATTTGGCCCCTGTGCCTCCTATTATCCAAACCTAGTCCCCCGCTATTCCTCAGTATGAAAAACCCCGTATACGACCAATTAAAGTAGCTGATAAGACAGACCGATACTGAGATAGGACTTGGGGTCATAGAATTACCTCGCTTCTTCTACTGGTGTTTATCACTTGGGTGAAATAAACTGGCACTGGAACTGTATGAATTTTAGCAGAGATAACTGTCACATCTTGCAAAATTAACATTAAACTGGACTGGAAGATGTTCAGAGATATTTTGGACTTTAGATAAGAAACAAAAAAGTGATTAGGAACACCTAATGTGCCAGAAATATAATAAGAATGCACCCCCACTGACTGCTGTCGTTATGATGCACATGATCTATAACAAATAAAAGACCGATAAAAAGAAGAGAAAGAAAAAGACAATAGGCACATATCTTGAACAACCTGATTAGCCCACCAAAAGGCATTTAGAAAAGCACTTTCATACTGTAGCCACTTTTAACACATCTCATTTCTTCTACGGACATCATCCAGGAGCTTGGCAAGTCTATTTAATTCCAACACAGGGGTGTTACCAGTACAAAAGGGCAGCCAAACCAGATACTAAGAATCTGAATTACTTCCTAGTATGTGTAATATCACCCCATTTGAAAAGAACCTAAATAGTGAAAGAGCAAGCACGTGCAGCACAATTATGGTATTATACATGGACCTAGAATACGTTGACTAATATTGGAAAAGAAATGGTATAAAGCAGAACATGGATGACCTACAGCAGGTATTAATATTTATTTCTGATAGCTAGAGTAAAAAAATGAAAATGAAACTCAATTATTTTTATTGTTTTGTTTTAATATTCTATATTTAGCTTTATCATATTAGCAGGGTACAAGTGAAAAGATTAAGAGAAATAATTTGCGATGTTCCACTTTTTAACTTATTTTATCTAGGGCTATGGAATGACAGAAGTGGGTGGCATTACAACAACGTTTTCTTTGCCTACTTCAGGGCAAAATGTGGCTTATCGTCCCCTTGAAGAGGCAGTGAAATTCTATGAAGCTCCGTTGGGAAGTATTGGAAGGCCAAATCTTTACGTCGAAGTCAAAGTAAGCAGTAATTAGAGATAGATAGACTCTGATTTTACTTTCAATGTTAGTCTTTGCTATATTGGCGATTTCTTAGTGATTTTTTTTTTTTTTGCAGACTTGGAGTGACTGTCTTTCAATCAATCGTTGTCACGGTAAATTAATAATCCAGCTTAAAATCATTTCCACTTATGGCTATAGTAACAGAAAGATTAAATGTAATAATATCAGCACTATAAAAATAATGCAAATTAATACTGGCAGAAGTATTTTTAAATTTTAATAGTCCAATAAATTAATTAGTAGTAACATATGCTACATTTTTACTACTCACAAAGGGTAACTCACCTAATTGATGTGTTTTGGAACATTGCTAAAGAATATTATAGGCAAATGCAATAGCGATGCCTAAGTTAATAGCGATGAGGGAACAATATAATTGTTTTGTAAGAGTTGTCACAGAAACTGCGAAAGGAGCACATTTGATCGGAAATTGGAAGTTCTAGTGCCCTTTTTGAGAATCAAAGGTGATTGAAGGAAATCCAGCCCCCACCAATGCTCATCATTTCTCCAGACACATCCAATCAATATTATAAGAAATCAATCTTGTTCAGCAGAGTTGCAAGGTCTAGTAATTAAGTCTTTGGGAGTGTCCCCCCTCACATCATTCAGGGCTTGGGCTATAAGCCATGCTAGTTGCACATTGTTAACATATAAGGACTTTCTGGAAGGGGTGTGATAAAAACTTTGGAGGGCGCTCCTTCAATTACAAATTGGAAATTCTAGTGCTCATTTTAAGATTCAAAATTGATCGCAGGGAAACTAGCCCCCCTGTCCTCTTTTTCCCAGATACATACGATCTAAATTTTGAGATAGCCATTTTGTTCAGAAAAAGATCTCATAACAATTCTTCCAGATATCACACAATGTCCTCCCTAGAGCTTGGGAGTAAGGGTTGTAAGTCGTGATTTGGGACATATAAGGTTTTAATTGCAATTGAAAGTTCAAGTGTCCGTTTTTAGAGTCAAAATTGGTTGGAGGATAACCCCAACCCCCGTCCCCTAAGCTGATCATTTCCCAAAACACATCCAATCAAAATTTCGATACGGCTATTTTGTTCAGCATAGTGATAAGATCCAATAATTATATTTTGAGGGTTGCAAAACCCCCACAGCCCTCAAGGCAAGGGCTGTAAGTTAGGCAACTTGTCCATTGTTTGACTATGGGACGCGTTATCGAGAAAAGTTGGTATGTTTGACCTTTACTTTCCAAAAATAAAAAGAAAGTTTAAATGAGCTTTTTAGATAAAAATTGCATATTATTAACGTATAAGGATTTCTGTGGAGGGGGTGGCTATACAAACTTCGGAGGGGGCTCTTTTAATAGGCAATTGGAAGTTCTAGTGCTTGTTTTAAGAGTAAAAGTTGATTACAGGGCAACTAGCCCACGTCCTCTTTTCCCTAGCCACGTCCTCTTTTCCCCAAATACATGCAATGGAAATTTTAAGCGAGCCATTTTGTTCAAAATAGTCCAAAGATCTTATAACAATGCTAACAGAGTTGACACAATGCTCAAAACACGGGGGGTCAAACACGTATGTGCATACTGTTTGTAAAAAGTATGTAACTCATGAATGGCTGAGTATATTAATTTGGAGCTCTCAGGATATGATGAGGGAAATGATCAATTGACCAAAAAGGTAATATTTGTGCGGTACAACTACTGCTAAAATTACCTACTGCTACGATCACTACTGCTACTACTACGACTAATACGACTAATTCAGCTGCTTTTGTCGCGAGTACTAGCAAGGTTGAAGATGTTGAAATAAACATTTGAGGAAATGTAGATGGACAATTTGAACTAGATCAAAACATGCTATATGCATATAGATTGTCAAAAGAGCGGATCATCAGTATTTTTTGAATGGCTTACCGTATCAAGATGAAACTTTCGAAGCATCATGAAGGGAATATTCAACTGATGAAAAGACAGTATGTGGCCTACATGCAACTGCTTCTAATAATATTACTGCTACTACTGATACTATTACTACTAATACAATACAATTACTTCTATTATTGTTGGTGCTACTACTCCTACTACAAGCATGATGCAACAACTAATAGGGCTGATGGTATAAAACTGAAAATGTGACAGAAAATTGAGGGTAAATTTGAAATAATTCAAAACAAAATATGTACATGCAGACTATAGATAGAGCATGTCTCAAAAATAGATTTGGGTAAAAAGTTGGATCTTTGAGAGAGTCCTTAAAAATGGAGATCAATTGACCAAAACATAATATGTGCTTACTACTACTACTACCACTAGTACTTTTACTGCTGCTACTACTAAACTTCTCCAACAACTATTTTTCAATTGCAACTACTTGTCTGGCTGAGAATATCGAAATAAAAAGGGCGTCAAAGGGGGGGGGGGTCAGAAGTTTGCATTAGCAATAGATTTGGTGCAGCTTATCGTATCAAGTTGAAGATTCTGAGGTATCATACGGATCATGTTCAACAGACCAAAAGGAAACATGAACATATTACTACTATTACTAACACTACTGCTACCACTATTAGCACTACTTCCGGTACAACATTACTACTGCTTCTACTTTCTTTATTGCTACCACCACTACTATGATGCTAGTTTCCCTTTTTTTAATTTTTTGAGAAATTTTATTTTTGGTATATCCATTACCTATTGGAGCATCCTTAATAACAATTAGTTCATTACTCATGTATTCTGTTAATGCTAATTTTAATACCCTATCAACTAAAGAAATAATTACACCCTTTTTTACTTTGATCGGGTGGTTTAATTCGAAAGACAGATAACGGTTGCTGCTAGTCGGTCTATGGTAAATTGAAAAACCTAGTTCGTTAATATTTCTGTAGATCCAAATATGTAGAAATGGTTTATTTTTAAATTATAAAAACTAATTCCCCTACTCCAGAAAACCTTCAATTTGTATATTTCAATTCCCACAGATAATTCTTGTATCTCATTTTTTTTCTTTTCTGTTGGTGAATTAGTTGTTGACATTATAGGTCTTAGAAGAACACTTATTTTATATATTTTTAAAATCGATAAGAAAATGGGTAGCAATGACGCTTATACCTTTATTATATCTCCGAAATTCGTAAATAAAACACTCAAAATTCTTAAAAGATAAACTTATAAATATTAAAATATCAAATGGATCTAGGCTGTTTAGTTTTGATATAAAATCAATATGTAAGTATATACCCTTCGGTAAATCGTTTAGTATTCTATAAGAAAAAATAGAAGAATTATGAACGGGAATTGAAAAATAAACTATATGAAATTTAGTAAAATAAATAGCAGGTATACTAATATTTTCAAGTTTAACGATACATTTTTCCATCAAACTAAGGGATTAGCAATGGGAGGACCCTTAAGTCCGCTGTTTGCAAATATTTATGTTAGATATGTAGAAACCTTATCTATAGAGCCATATTTTTAAAACCTAAATTTTGGGGCAAATATAAGGATTATGTTTTAGTTATTTGGAATTATGGGGAACCATAAATCGAAGATTTCCGGGACATTATAATAATTTTGGATGAGAATTGGTTTTTACAATTGAAAAAGGAGCAAAGAATAAGTTACCGTAATAGATATTTGGATCCATAGAAATAACAATGGACTAGTTTTTATTTATTTATTTACCGTAAACCGACTAACAAAAATCGTTATTTGTCTCTCAGATCAAATAACCTGATCCAAGTAAAAAGAGGTGTAGTTATTTCTTTAGTTGATAGGATATCAAAATTAGCATCACCAGGATAAACGAGTAGTGAACTAATTTTACTAAGGATATTCTAATAGGTAATGAATATCCCAAAAATATGATTTCTAACATAATTGAAAAAAGGAAAAAAACTTAATGGAAGCTGTCCTATTAGAAGAAGATGGGTCAAGCCAACAAATAAATTACATAATTTTGATTTGTATCCCAATGTTATCACTGAAATTAAGAAGAGAAAAAAAAACTCTATCCAATGAAAATAAACACAAAAAAGATTTTTTAAAGTTAAGTAAGGGTCCAAACTAATAGTGCACAGCCATCTCCTCTCTCAGTTGCTACTGATAGAATTAATACGCAGGCAACATTGTAGAGATATGTTTAAGGACTCAATTTAATGATATTGATCATTTCAGCTTAGTTTTTATGGACTTGAAATTGAATGAGTCTTTAGTAGCCGCATTGGGCTGTGATAAGACTTTATTGTCCTAAATTCCTAGCATTTGATAAACACGTAATTTGAAAAATCAGACAGTATAAAGAAGGTTCTTATGGACATGATACTTTAGTCTGATTAATTAGAAAAAAAATCCAAAAAGAAGTTTTTCAAAGAAAAGTAAAGGCTATGTTAGACTTGAAATTAGTAGAAATACAAACATGTTATAATTCAAACTCATAACGACCAGAAATGACTATTGCCGAATAAATAAAATCAAAAACAAAGAAAAAATTTAATAAACAATCATAGCAAACAAACGCACAACAGGTAGGGGAGAGGGGGGCGAAACCACACGGGGGCGAAACCGTCCGTTGGACCTCTCGTCCAAAGTCTTTTAACTAATACATTCGGAAAATCGCTGCTAGATGCCATTCATGTAGCGCACATTAGGCGGAAGTTTTGAATATTTGATGCCAAAGACAACTGAGATAAGAGGTAAAGAAGTTTTTATATACTCTCTGGAAATTTTGACATCTAAAGTCCTCGTCAAATATTTTCCAAGCTATTTTAGCTACAGGTTCGTAAGTTAGAAGGATCATAAGAGGTATGTTTCCGGTATTTTCCTCATAATTTCCATCAAGAAATGTCGGGCGGTTTCCAAAAAAAAAGGTAAATTTTCAAAATGGCGTCAATAAGGGGTGACTCCGGACAGTTTTTTGGGGGCAACTCCGGACACATTTCGAGGTGTCCGGTTTCACCCCTTGCTGATGGAAGTATCTCCGAGTCTGGAATTGGAAGTAGCTAGGGCTAGGAAATTGCCAAATATTTCAATTTTATTATAGACTAGGAATAGGAACTTATTAAATTCAACTTTCAAAAGACAAAAACAATATTATGCCCAACAGACAGCAGAGCTCGTAAGGCTGGGACAGTATAAATGCATAGAAAAACCACAACATCTCGTCATAAAAAACATACAACATACGAGTTAACAGAGGAGGTCATCCCAGCGTGAGAATCCCACAACAAACTATATATTAAAATCTATTATTCATCAATCCAGACACCCAGGCAAAGAACTATTTTTGAAGTATGTTTTCTCAACAAGTCTTAAATGAGAATTCATCTTTCCGATCAGCTGCGGAAGAATTTTCTTTGAAGAAGTCTACCCTTGTGGATGCCGTGAAACGCTACAAGAGTAGAATGCAAGATCTTCAGAAGGGTAGCCCAAGTGCAAACAATGATAATGAGAGTGTTCGGGAGAGTTCCAAGTTCGTTTTTACTCCCAAACAAGAGAGGGTAGCCCAAGTGCAAACAATGATAATGAGAGTGTTCGGGAGAGTTCCAAGTTCGTTTTTACTCCCAAACAAGAGAGAGATCTTGCTATATACCTCGAAAACTGCTCAATATTGAAACACGGACTAAATCCAAATGCAACGAGAAAGTTAGCCTAACAATGGGCAACAACTCTGAAGCTCAAATTCCCACCAAGTTGGGAGCTGAATGAAGGAGCAGGATTTGACTGGTTTAAAGTATTTATGAAGCGTAATGCCACTTTGTCCATTAGAAAACCGGAAAATACAAGCCAGGCTTGTGCTGCCGGCTTTAATGCCACTGTAATTGGTGCCTTCTTTCGTAATCTTCAGAGACTGTATAGCAAGTTACAGTTTCGTCCTGGTAGGATTTGGAATTGCGACGAAACAGGAGTACCCACAGTTTTTCAGGCTGAGAAGGTGATTGCTAAAAAGGGGGCAAAACAGGTGGCACAGACCGTGTCGGCAGAAAAAGGGGAAAATACCACAATGCTGTGCTTTGTGTCTGCAGCTGGTCAGACTATTCCATCAGTGTTTGTTTTTCCAAGAGTCAAGGCTGCTGAGAGAACGTATCAAGATGGACCACCAGGATGCATTGGCTTAGCCCATCGCAGTGGATGGATGAGCTCGGAAAATTTCGTTTGTTCATTGTAGCACTTCGAGAATGAACTTAAACCTAGCAAAGAGAATCCTGTTTTGCTCTTGTTCGACAATCATGAAAGACTTATTTCAATTGATGTAGTTTCCTTGTGCAAAGATAATGGCATTCATCTTCTGACCTTTCCTCTCCATTGCTCTCATCGCATTCAGCCCCTTGATGTTTTGGTTTATGCACCATTCAAACATGCCATCAGGGAGACATTGGAAGTGTCAGTGAACTTCAGACTGACGAAGAATTTTCTCCTGGAAATTTGTGCTTGTGAGGTTTAGGGCGAAAAAAACTCTGATAAACATCAAATTTTTGAACATCAAAACATCAAAAACATCAAATTTCAAACATCAAAGATTGCAACACTATGTTTGTAAGATTGAAGAAGTGAGTGGCAGATTGGCTAAAATAAACTACCTCCGCAAATCAATTTAAAAGTTCATCTTCCCAGAATGGCCCGATTGTGCTGAAACTGATTTTGATGATATAATTATGAAGTTGCCTACTCTTTCTGCTGCAAGGGGGACAGGGCGATCAGGCAGTCAAAGGCCTTGTATTTGGGTGTGACTTGTCTCGCTATGCCATAAAATAATAATGTGAAATACCCTTAGAGTTCTTTTGATATTCCAGTTAATTCTGCTACTTTTATATCATCTGAACGCACTGTTTGAATCGTTAACTAATAGATGTCCGAAAATGCCCCTCATGTGTCCGAAGTCACCCCACGGTAGGGGCGACTTCGGACACTTTAAGACGTCATATGTTTTTGGGTCTCACGGAGAAACGACTTGATGGAAGTCATTGAAAAAAAATCCTAAAAAAGATGAATATTTGAGCTTTCTGTTCATATAAAAACAAAGTTTGTATCTTTAGAAGAACATCTTATAGGGGTCAAAAACTCAAAAACGTACGGTTTCGCCCCCCTCTCCCCTACTAATAAGTAAATAAATAAATCTTAAAACGAGTAAAACCTAAATTGGATACGAAAAAATCGAGTTCAAAAGGAACAGGAGTCACTACTAAGAAGTTTTTGGGCACTGTCCCCTTCCCTAACTGCAAAATTCTGAATTCTACTGTGTCATTGGCGCTCTATTAAAACAAGCTTTGCTACAAATATTTCCTTTTGTACTACTTATTACAATATTGAAAAAACATCAGGTGAAACAAAATCTTGAACATATATTTTTCAGCAATTAATTTCATTTTATATAAAATGTTCGATTTAATTTTATTAGTTCCTTTTAAGGCTGTTCAAGACGCATATAGCTTTCAGTAAATCATCGATGATACAGTAGGCTTTGGACTTTTACAGTTAGGAAAGGGGGTAGTAGCCAAAATGGAGATATTTTTGTCTGTTTTAAGCTTGATTCGCATATTCAGTTTATGTTTTTACTAGTTTCAAGATTTATTTATTCATTTATGTTAATACCCGTTGTTTGTTTGTTTGTTATGATTGTTTATTTAATTTCAGGTTGTTTTTGGTTTCATTTGTTCTTTAATAGATATTTCTGACCCTGTTAGAGTCTGAATTATTATAGATTTATATATCTGATGATAGAAAGTTTAATACGGAGTCTTAAGTTTTAAAATTAAGCTTAATTTAAAAAATTTTTTTTCAACGTCAAAAAGTAGTATCAAAGAAACAACATCAGATGATCAATGTTAAGAAAGAATCAAAGTAAACGAACTATCAAAGAAACAATAAGCATTTTTCATAACTGGAAGCCCTTGTATCCAGTGTTGGGGGGAGGGGGGTGTTCAACCTCAGAATCATAGTCATGGGACCCTAAGACTATTTTTATCAAAATGGTAATTTTGAAATTTTGACTGGATGCATTTGAGGAAATGGGGTGGGGGAGGCTGGTTGCCCTTTGATCAGTTTTTATTCTTAAAAAGGAGTTGGAACTTTTGTTTTCGAATTGAATATACCCTTACAAATTTAATTTTACCTCTCCTTCCCTAAGAGCCTTATATGCCCCTGGGCCATAGCTTATAATCCAGAAAAAACCTTATATGTTAACAGTTGGCAACTTGTATATGTTAAAGCCCTTGCCCAGAGGCTATTGGGTATCTTTCAACATGTGAGTTATAGGTGTTTCAGTTCTGGACGGTTTTGATCAAAATTATTATTTCAAAATTTTGATCGGATGCATTTCGGTAAAAAATAAGAACATGAGGGGGTGGGTGTTTATTCTACAATCGCTTTCAACCTTTAAAAAGGGTACTAGAATTTTCGATTTCCGGTTGAATGATGTCCCTCTAAATCTTATACGACCACCTCTTCTGTAAAACTTTATGTGTTAACAATGAACAGCCTACATAAGTTACGACCCTCGCCCTGGGTGCTGTTGGGTTTCGTCAACCCTGAACGCATAAATATTTAGCTTTGGTACTATTTTAAGCAAAATAGCTAAAGCCTAAATTGAATGGGTAAAGCCTACTTTAGGAATAAAGCCTAAATTGAATGTGAAAAGTTGACCTCAAAACGAACAGAAATGACTACTAAGAAGAATTTGGCTACTACCTCCTTCCCTAACTGTAAAATTCGGAAGTCTACTTTTTCATTGGCACTTTATTAAAAAGAAAATACGCTACAAACATTTTCTTTTGGGCTACTTATTACAACATTGAAAAAAAAAATAGATGAAACAAAATCTTAAACTGATTAGCTTTCAGCAATTAGTTTCATTACATATCAAATATTCAGTTTAATTTTATTAGTTCTTTCTAAGACCGTTCAAAACACACATAGCTTTCAGTAAAACATCAATCATACAGTAGGCTTTAGACTTTTACCGTTAAAATTCACGTTTTGCAGAAAGGGGGTAGTAGCCAAAATCTTATTTGTTGGGAATATCGTCATTAATAATTGTAAGCCGCTGTAAATTAACAAACAAAAGCACTTTAAAGCTAAGGAAATATTTCCTAGTAATTACCTTCCATTAGGGCTCATCGGAGGAATACCACCTGCCTAAATGGGTTTTGACTCTTTACTTTCCGTACCCGGTAAGGTGGAGTGTCTACCATAAAGCTCTTTTATGGTATCTCTATGTTAGGTAAAACTTGTGAAATACATGCGTACTAGTAAAATTATTCAAAAATACCTAAAAAATAAGATTAGCTCTATCAAGTTGGAAAACCATAGGTCAGTGAAACTTAAACACAAATCTGGAACAATTACAGACTCCATGGGCCAGAGGTGAGCTATAAAATTGAGTGCTTTATTGGTTTCTGGAACCAATTAAAGATTTTAAGCCCGTCAAGCTGATCTGGAACCCTTATATAAATACAAAATCCCAAGGGGAAAATGAAGAAGAAATTAGATTTAAACATTCTTTAGTATTTCTTGATAAGTTTTTTTTTGTATATTTACCTAAAGGGTCATCACATAAAAAACTAAATTTGATAAATTATCAACTAATTTAATTGACGGCTCAATTTTTGGCTAAGCGTTTGACATCTATTTTTAAAATCAGTGTAACTAACTTTCTTGCACACCTAAATAGTTGGAAATATAAAGCAGAATAAGTGATATTTGAATGTTTATTAAAATTATTATCAAAATTATTATCAGTTTTATTATATATTTTAAAAACTAATTCATTATTATCTGAAATATTAATATTTAAATATATAGAATGGTCAGAGTGTCTCGTCCCATAGCTAGGCTCTGAGACAATAGGCAACTTGCATGTGTTGCATCTTTTGTCTCGGGGGCTTTGTGGGTTTTTAACCTCTGAGTTATGAGTGTTGAATCTTAAAAAGGTTACTAGAACTTCCGATTTCCAATCGAATTAGCCCTCTGTAGTTTATGCGACCACCCCTTCTAGATTAAAAGCCTCTGGGAAAAAATAATAAAAATAGTAAAATTTTGAAGCCTTTTACCCCTTACAATAGGTAACGGTATAGCATTGCCTATAGTAAAGGGCTCTACCGTATGACCATAGTTCAAATTTTGAGTAGAATTTTTTTTTTAGGGATATAGTATTTGAAGCAGCGATTCATTTCCAATGATCAGTTTTCCTAAAAATGTTGAAGTCAAAGAAGAGAGAAACATGAAAAGACTAATTTTCGTTAACTACACATCTAAAATCCTCTTAGTAATTACAGAGATGATTGAATTTTTTATTTGATTGATTGAATTTTTTACTTACTCCTCAAATATATCCAATATACTCTGTTTGTGACAAATCCCAGATTTTTTGAGGCAAAATTGAAGAGAGATGCTAAGTTGAACCATAATTACCTATTTTAGCAAAACGTCAAGTTAACTTCATTAATCTCTTTTCTAAAGTTGCTTTTTATAGCAACTTGTGGGATAAAAGCTATTTATATCGTAGCTCGTAAAAGACTTAATGAGAGCTTTATGAATATTTTCTTTATTTTCCTCATAGAATATATGGATTGTTCTATTTATTTATATTCCTGTTTTGAGTCGTCTGTTTTGTGTTTACAGAGAAAGAACCTTTTTCTCATAATTCTACAAACAATAGGAAATATCATGAGCTAGCTTGTGTAAAATATCTTTCTAAAACATATTGCATAAACCATTAAGTTTTGGTTTTGCTCATCTTAAGTTTCCACTTCTTTCTTTACTTTCGTCAGAATTCTTTTATTTAAATTCATTATTTATTTAATAGTCAGTATTTTCTCATTTGTTCTTTTAAATAATCTTGATTATTGCTATGATTTTCTTTCTTCTTTTTCGTGTGGATTTTTTGAAAAATAAAAACTATACTGTTGAAAATGCATATTAGTTGCAATGAAATGCAAATTATATTCTAGCAGTTTAGAAACTGTTTAGTTGCAGTAACGGAGGGGACAGCTAGCACCAGTCTTATAACTTGATTAGTCTTGAAATATCACTTTCTGTTGTGTTTTGTTGAGGATATAACCATTAAAATATACTGCTGAAATAAAAAGCTTATGTATTATATTTTATATTTATGTAAAGTTTAATATATTTTATTTATTTATAAAACTCTCACTAACGTAAATTACCTTAAAATTGGAGCTTGGAGCAATATAAGGGTTTTTCCTTGTAGAAACTCCAGAGTTGATAACACATGACACATAGTTGAATAAATACACATTAACTAGTGGTTTGATGTTGCTGATTCCGAATCGAGTGCTTCCCAGTTATACTTCCAGTCTTGTTTTGACCATTCGTTGTCAAGATGGTTCTTAAAGCTGTCTGTGGTAAAAGACAAGCTTTACAGTGTTAAGAAAAGGGAGTTGAGGTTAGGGGGAGCTGGCTGCAAATATTGCATCATATTTGTTCGTGTCAAGTTTTAATATTGCTCATTTGCTTAATCTTGAAGATTGAATTTCGAAGTGAAGATTAAAAATCCATTAACATAGAGTGAAATGACACTTAAACTGGGATGACAATGTAGTTTTTGAGATGAAAATTAGTATTTCCTTTTCCAGCAGCTTTCAAATAAAAAAAAAAATTGATTTCGAAATTTAAATCTAAATATTTAGTTTAGATACATAAAAAATTGAAACCCAGCTTATATTTATTTTTTATGCTATGTACAGGTCACCAACGTCAAAACTGGAGAGTCGCTATCACCTCACGACTCTGGTGAATTGTGGGTAAGATCACCAGGAGTTATGAAAGGCTATTTGGGAAATCCCGAAGCAACTAGTAATACCATTGTTGATGGATGGTGCAGGACCGGTGACATGGGCTACTATGACCAGACTGGACACTTTTATTTGCAGGAACGGCTGAAAGAACTGCTAAAATATCGTGGTTTTCATGTGAGTGATTTCATAATTTTTAGTTCATAAATATTTGAGAACAAGTTATATATCAAAGTCCTGGTGTTATATACGGGATAAAAATTTAATAAAAATAAGTACGATACCTGTTAATGAATGTTGAAGCTATGACAATTCTTATAAAACTTCAGAGGTAACTGACAATTTTTTTCCACTAGCATTTTTCAGCAGGGTTAGTATTTAACCTTATCACACTTTAGAAAAAGCTCCTTTTTGGCAAGTTTTGTAGTTTATCAAAACATAAAATATAAATGAAATAACATCCCACCCTTATTTTTAATATTCAATGCTTGTGGGCAAAAATATTTAAAAAAAAGGACTTGATTTTAATTTGGTATTTTCTAAATCCAATGGTGCTAACTCCAAAAAACTAGAGTAACATGGCTGACATATTCACAATATTTAGCTTAACCTGTGAAAAAATGAGCTTAAGTCCAAACTTAGTGAAAGATAAACAAGCTGGGACCTAGACTTCAGATTTTTGGTAGGGATACCATGAGGGCATGGAGCTCAATTGTTCTTGAGACTACGAGTGGCCTCTTTTACCCCACTTAGTAAAAGTGCAGGCTTTCCAGTTTGGAAAATCGTGATAGAAAGGGAGTATTAAAAGGTAATAGCAGATTCAATTGATCTTCGAATTGGCTTTTCCATCTTTCTTTAGTAGCTTCGAGCTTTCACTCAGGGGCCTACTACTGTTGTAAAGGACACTAGTTGTAAGTCTCTGAGGGTTGGTCAGGTCTTTTTGCTTGCCATCCGTTGTATTCACTGTCCCTGCTTTTTTTATTCTCCTTGATGCACATCTGTTGCTTTTGGTCATATACATCGAGGATTTCATCTGTTATCTAAGGTTTCTTTGTTTTAGTTCTGTCACCCATGATTTCCCTTAGCTGTATTGAGGAGTGCTATGTTAAACTGTTTGACTAGAGGAATTTTAATATTAGTGGCTATGGTTGACGGTTGTGATTCAGGTACGGGACCTAGACTATTTTCTAGTGATTGTAGGAAAGCACTATGGGTTGTAGGTTTTTTATTTTATCCATGCAGAATCTGGGGACCTAATTCCTTGAAGTAGAAAGGGTTTTGAGACATAGCTTTATCAATATACTTATTATAAGGACATAACAGGGATCAAAGTCTTCCCCAGGCAGGGTGGTGGTATTGGAAACTTATGATTCCCATCGTTTCAAGGTGAGGATATAGTCTATATGATTTGCACATTTCTGCCTGGGGACATCCAATTTGCCAGTCTTCTATTTCTATGTTGGAACATGTATTTAATAACAAAGAGATTTATTCCCTACAGAGCTCAAGTAGATGCCCATTGCATGTGTTTTCCCCGTTTCCCAAGACTTAATCTGCCTAAAACATCACGGTCAAGCTTTTTTGTTTTTCTGGCAATTGCATTGAAGTAACTCATAACTGTTAAGAAATCTTTTTGGAGATTTTCAGTAGTTAAAAACTAAAGATTTTGGTAGAAAATGTCAACTTCTTGATCTATTCTTGAGAAGATAAACTATTCTGTATATAAGGTCAGCTACCCGTTCTGCAGCTCCTCGCTCTTTACGCCAAAGCTGAATTTTTGATCCCACTTTTAAGAACAACTTTTAAACATTGGAGCCGTTGAGTTGGAATAAGAATCATTTGTAAGCACTTAAAAATTGTATCATAAGGATTGGAAGGGGATTGAGAATGGATCAGCCCCCTTTTACACGGATTAGTTTTGTTCGTTCTTAGTTTTTATATCCCTCTTTATTTTAATTTACACAATTTTTTTTTGTAATTAAAAAAAAGATCCAGTACGTTCAATAGGAAATCTAATGCAAGATTTTAATCCAAAGAAAACTTTTAATCAGAAGATAATACCTAGCTTTTCAGAGGAGTGTGAGCTCATTTCCCTTGGTTATTAAATTTACAGAAGCTAAAAGCTTCCTGGAAGGTGAAATTAAATCTCATAATTGAATCGCTTTTAACTAGAAATAAGAACTACTTGTCTCAGTTCTTCAGTTGGATATCAGCAGGGCTTTTGTTTTGGTTGCCATTAAATTAACATTCTGATTATCCACCAAGTCTTACATCTTCAGAAGTTCAGTCTAAGGCTTCGAATAGCATTCTTTGTATTATTTTGCAAAGGGACTGTAATTTTTGAGTCATTATTTCGTAATTATAATACTGAGTATTGTTAAACTGGTTACCCAGCTCTATCATATACACCAGGAAAAGAGTCGGGTACAAAATGTTTCCTTGAGGCACTCACCAATTACTGGTTATTCCTTCAAAGTAAAAACGTCGATTATGACTCTTAGTAACTGTTGACAAAGGAAGTACCTAAAAAATCAATCGAAAGGTCTTTATTTCTAAGGAGGACAAGTTTTCAAATCAAACTCAATATACTTTTGTGATGTAAAAGGAGTGTAGACTAATGATAGGTTCACAAGATAAAGTTCATGACATCCTCTGTCAGTGTAATCAGACAATCTACCCGACATAGTTTTCTTCTAAAACCCTATATGGTGTCTAGCAAATAGCAGGATCGATGGCACAAAAATAGCACTTCGAGACTCTAAATGATGCTCTAATATGATTTTCATACGCAGCAGCATATGCTACAACTGCCTTTGAAATGGGTACAAAATATTCAAGATTTTAAATAATATCCCAAAACAAATCAAATTCTGAGAAGAGAGATAAGAGGGCCAACATGTTTATTGACATTTTTAGGTCAGGATCTGTCATGACCTAAAATCTTATAAGAATCTAATTGAATGACAGTTTTGAGCCCCTTGGAGTAATCAATATTTACACAATTAATGCTTATGTCTGTATGGAGTAGAAAGCTAGGATGGTACAAGACCACCCCCTAGGGTCTAGCAGGAACAGCTTTCTTCTCCTAGTTAGACTATCATATCGTCAAGGAATGGAGGCTGTTTTAGATGACAAGTTAGTTTCTTTAAGGACTATCTGCTACAACGTTGATTGTTTGTTTTTCAATTAACATCTGAATTTTTCATACAATTAACCAGGCTTGACGCAAGACTGGATTAAATTCCTCCTGAGCCTTAATAAGAGCCTGCTATTCCTAATTAGTTTCAGTGTGTAGCAATATCCAATAGTCCTTATCGAATTTATTAGTCATCATTGAGTCAAAGTTTTTTTCAAAAAGATACTTCAATTAATTTCAGTAGCATAAAATATTCTTTGGCCCCTGTAATTATATTTACGTTCAAAGAAACTGCTTTTCATGGTTTTTCATTTCTAAAACTATTGCCGGCTACTATAGCAAAAGATTTCCAAGAATCATCTTAATTCGCAAAATGGTAAACAATACAATTTTCCCATGAAATATTTTTTTTATTTCCCTGAGGTACTGCGATCAATTGGCCATAGTAAAAGATAGTCATCGGCATTAATTGAATTTATGATATCGTGAAGAATAAAGTGATGTGACATGAACCATGAGGGCTTATGAGCATTTTAAATTCTATAGTCTGTTTTAAAGCATAAACGAGGTTTAGACTTAAGGAAGAAATTCCTACGGTGTCAATAATCCGAGTTTCTTACCATTTATAATGGAGGATATGGAATTGCTCTTGGATAATTATGTCTGATTTTGATCATATCCCACCTTAAGAGGTTTGTTTTTACTGAAAAGGGCTTTTTGTCACTAAAGTTGGGAGCCTAAATTGAGTAGAATTGGGCACTATTTTGAATATACACTTCAGCAACACTTCTGTCCCTAACTGAGTGCTGCTTTTTGATCTTATCAAGTGTTAATAGGACATCACCTGGACTTCAAGTGTCCGATCAGTGTCATGACTACTGGGCAAGGGTCCTCCGTTTTAATTATAGTGTATTATTGGCAGAAAAACAAGATGTTCAAGAGTTTATGAGGTTATTGATTACGATTGGGAATTTAATTATCATAAAATAAATAAATATTTTACAATGGTAACTTTATTTCATTATTTAATAGATTCTGAGGCTGTTGATTACAATTACGAACACAAGATTAATATTTCACAACTAAATATTTCCAAAAAATCGCAGAAGTTTTACAAATTCTGTTAGATTTTAATCACAGCTGGTATTCAAATGTTCCTATGCTTGTTGAATATATTTGAGGTTAATACCACATTATAGAAGTCCAATTTCAAATGTTGATAAGGTATATTACAGGAATATTTTCTGATTTTGCCACTGAAGGGAGCATTGCAACATGGAAATCCAGAAGCAAACATAGTAATTAGTTTACATAAATTGAAAACGGTGTGTAATGTCCACCAAATTAGGCACTGCAGCATATCTGAACTAGTTGCTGACAAATTTTGGTTACTGTAGAAAATCCCGCACCAAAATGCGATAATTATTTTACTTCTGGCCTATACATATTGTTAGATTGTCATGGAAGTGGTTGTTACCACGACAGCTAATACCTTAGGTGAAATATTCACTTAAGTAAACATATGTACTATTTGTGAAGTACATGCGCTACTCGGTATGTTGGATTTAGATTCTTATTTTGGAATATTAGCCTCAGATATATGATCAATAGGCTCAGATCTATTTTTTGGGGAGTCCTTGCATTAAATCAAAAGTTTATATGTAGGCAGTCGTGTCAGAATTATCAACCAATATGTGAAAAAATTGACTATAGTTTACCATCTTTTAGCTGGAAAGTCTCCAGTAGGCCTACAGAGTTAATATGAACCTGAGACAACATGATAATTTCATGAAAGAAAAGTATCAGGAATTGTGCTTGATTATTTCTTTCCCATATTAGATTTTACAGTAGTTCTTCTGTTGAAATATGTGTTTCCCTATAACAATTTCAAATATGATTTGCAGGTGGTACCATCCTCACTAGAAAATATACTTCTGAAGCATGAAGGAATTAAAGAAGCAACTGTAATTGGCATACCGGATGAGGAGGCTGGAGAATTACCTTGTGCCTGTATTGTCCCACAGTTGGGCTACAGAATTAACCCATCAGAAGTAGAAGAGTTCTTAAACAGTAAGTAAACATTCATATTTTTTGGTATGGTACTGCGTATTTAGAAGGTGCTTTACTTAATTGAAAACAAACTAATTTCAGACTAAATCACAAGAAAAACGCCAGTGAGTCTAAATGTTATCTAATAAGTTTTATTCCAGTCGAAAGTACTTACTTGTTTTTATAAAAAAATTATCCTGGAGGCAAGGAAAGAAAGTTTGGTCTTCAGTCTTTAATTGAAATTGCCAATAACATTATTTACATTTATCATTTACTATTTTGCACTTCTCCACGAGAAAAACAAAACAAGTTAACAGGTCAATAAGATTAAAACCTCCTCACTTATATAATCTTCAAGTAGTGATCCCAAGTATGTACTGTAACAGCTGGTTTTTCTGTCAGTTTACATTCCACATTCCTTCATATTTAGTATTAAAACGCCAAAGCTTTTTTGTTTAATAATTCGTGCACAAGAACTTCTATATAAATCTAGGTATTTTGGTCAAAGATAATGTTTTTGGATGCCCTTAGTTGAGGTTTACGCTTGATTTTATGAAGAAAATATAATAAATTAGCTGGTAACCTAAAACAACATAGTTGTGTTGCTCTAACCAGGAGGGCTCAAAAAGAATTGAAAGTTTTTTTTTCGTAAAACAAATCATAGAAGCGATAATATTGTAACTCTGATGTAGCTAATCCAAAGTTGCTCTACAAATCTGAGATATTCTAAGCCAATAATAGAGATTTGCACGTAAACTATTCACTTAAGGAGCCCGTGTGTGGGAATTTTCCTTTCTTATTCACTGTTTCATTTTAATGTCGCATCATTTTTTGGGAAGAGAGAAAATAAAAAACTATTTGTTGCTTTGGAATTTTATAAGAAAATTGGAGTAAAAGTTTCATGATATATAGAAAAAAACCAGACGAAATATGGCAACTAATTCTCATTTCTTTCTTTCAGGCAGGGTGTCTGATTATGAAAAGCTGAGGGGAGGTGTCATTCTGAGAAGGTCTTTAAAATACAATGAAGTGGGAAAACTTGATAGAAGAGCTCTTTTGAAAGACGTGCTTTTGAACCAGCAAGAACTCTTAGGTACAAATCGACAATGATTTCAAAGTATTTTTGTTAACATCCTATGTGTAGTAAACTTGTTTGTTTTGATTTGAATTCTGTGGTTAATTTATTTACTATAAAAGCAGAGTAAGCTCATAGGCTTGTATTTTTGGTGTCTTTTCTTATATTTTCTTAGGTGATAATGGAACGCTAACTGGGATATTAAAATTATTATGTTGACAGGTTTGAAGCTGATTGTAGCTTCCTGTTAGCTGGATTTATCTAAATCAGTGATAATTTTTCACTGAAGGTTCTTCAATATGCTCGTAATATCCTTATAAGCTTTATCCTTCAGAAATAATTGGAGCTAGAGAAACTAATGTTGAAATCATCACGTTAATCATGTTTTAAAACCTGTAAGGTAATTTTTCTGCTTCTTATAATCTTGACTGAGGTAGGTGTAGCCCATCGGTTTTTTGGTTCTATGTAAATGCTTATTGACTTTTTTCTGCTATGATCTGATTTTAAAAGAATTTAACAAAAACGTACAATTGAAAGGAAATCGTAAGTCTGCCAGACTTTCGACACGTTAATTATGATTGCAGCAAGTATTGGTGTCACTTTTGGAAATGAAAACAAATGTAGCAACAATAGCTTCCGCACTAAAAATAGCTCGTCTAGAAGTCCATATATATAAAATTTTATATCTCTTGCCTCTCAGTTTAAGATAATATAACTTCTACTTTTCGGGACTCATGTCTTACTTTTAAAATTGTCAACGTTCACTTGTTTAGCTAAAAAAAAAAAAAAAAAAAAAAAAAAAGAGTAAGAATGGACTTATTTAAAAGTAAGTGGAATTTTTATAAAGTTGTTTCATAAAATTATTGACAGTAGCTGGAGGAAGCTGATTTACAATATTTTTTTTGTAAATGAATAGAAAAGTTCTAATTGATATAAATATAAAGCTTAAGAACTTTTTTAACTTGTATTTTAGCTCCTTTGCCTCATTATGCAATAAAGTGAGCTCCTTAATTATTGTTTTTTCTTTCTTTTAGTGCCCTAATCTTAAAATTAGGTAGCTTTCAGAAAAAAAACCTTTCAGTCGAAATATTCAGCAACGCTACTTTTCAATATCAATTTCAATCATTCATGGATACTTCTATGAGTTGGATGGGTGTGGGGCTGGCGTTTAGATATTAAGTATCCATTTTTTGGTTCAAATTTTGGCTAAAATCTTGTCTTTGCTTACATATTTCTGTGATCCGTGGGAACTTTTATGATTTGCCCGCTGTATGACATTAAATATTCTAAATCGTCCTAGTTTGAGAATAAATTTAAAAGAAATTTTTTTCTGAGGAAAGTAAAAAGCGAAGTTAAAACTTAAACGAACAAAACTTATTGTTTCACAGTCTATGTAACATATATCAGTAAAACTAGTACAAATAAAACAACGAATTATATTTCCCTATGTTTGTATGATTATAGAAAACTAGTTCTTCATTGAAAACAAAACAATAGAGGAGTTTGGGTACAGTAAAAGCAAACCTAAAAAAAATAAAGCATTTAGGATTGTTGCTGAATTTTTTTTTGTTTAATTTGTTGTCACTTCTGTACAAGGAATCAGTCTAATTATTGGTTCTTGCTTTTTTTCTGGAAAGGACATTTTGTGAAATAGGGTAGAAAACTTTAAATGAAGTTTATACAATATTAAAAAATTTTCTAAAGAAAAAACTATGATAGCTGGGAAAGTAAATTTAATAAAAAAAAATCATTTCGTAGTCCTATAGATCATTAAAACATCTTCCTGAGAACGAATAACAACATTCCACATGTCTTTCATATTTCTTGGAGATAATTCGAGAAAAGTCAGTGTTGAATGCCAGTTCCAGATTTTTTTTTTTCGCTATGCAACGCAAAATTGCTTCGTTCACTTACAAATAATTTCATAGTATAATTTAATTTTTCATGTTAATAACTGTCAAATTTGTTTTACACCCTAAAGGTAATTTTTTCTAGACATGATAGAATAAGTTTCTCCTGTGCAAAAACACCGATCTTGACCTTATTATAAATAAAAAAAAATAGTGTTTTTTAACTGAAAGTAAGGACCGACATTAAAGCTTAAAACGAACAGAAGTTATTCCGTATATAAAAGAAGATGCCCCCTCCTCAACGCCCCGCTCTTTACGCTAAAGTTTGACTCTGTCACAACTTTACTTTGTAAAACAAAGAAAAACTTCAGCGTAAAGAGCAGGGCGCTGAGGAGGAACATCCCCTTTCATATACAGTATAATTTCTGTTTGTTTAAGTTTTAATGTCGCTTCTTACTTTCAGTAAAAAAAAAACTTTTTTAATTTATTTCAGAACGTTTTTGAATTAATGGAGGTTTTGAATTTGGCTCACCGTACATGAATAATTAAAACAAAATTTGCATTTTAAATTCTCTTTTTTAAAACTAATAATAACCTTATAATAACCTAAGTTTGATTTTTGTTTCAGTTGTTTAAGAATAGCTCCTGAATCACAAAGGCTATTTAATTATAATAATATTCTCTTTTTAAAGTTAAAAAGGAACTTGAGCGTAAGAGCGAGCTACTGATGAGAAGCAACCCATCTCATGTACGTAATATTTTCTGTTCGTTTTCAGTTTAATGTTGCTTCCTACTCTTAGTTGAAAAAACTTATTTTTTATTTAATTGCTGATCATTTTCAAATAGTGTCAGGAAATCCAGCTCCCCCTCCATGGAAAATTCCTGTTTCCAACGAGAATTTCTTTGTGAAAAGATTCTCCCGTGTAACTTAAATTAGCGATATTTGCGGAACTTATTTGTAAGGCACAGTAACAAAACTGGCAAAGAAGTCGAAACTATTCTTATGGAAATGAGAGTCACAAGGTGAGCAGTTCTCAGATGACTGAAATGAATGAAAGTAAAGATCTTTAAAAGATATACGTAATAATTTCACTTTATTTTAAGTTTTAATGTTATTCCATTCTTTCAGTTGGAAAAAACTTGGTTTTTATATATTTAATAACAATCACATGCCAAACACATACAATATATTTGGTTTATTCTCGCATAACAATCATAGTTATGAGGCTGCTGAAGGTAAAATTCAATGCTAAAATTGGCCGCAAAATAACAAAAACAAATTATTGTTTATATTGACATTTATTTTAAAAAATTCGAACTTTAACGTAAATAGTTAGGTATTGACGAGGGGGCGACCTTCTTCGTATACGCAATATGAAGGGGTTCACAACCTTGTCAATACCTCGCTCTTAACGCTAAAGTTCGAATTTTGTTCCAATTCTTTAAAAATGACCCCTGAATCACAAAGGCCGTTTAATTAGAATAAATAACACTTTTGAAATTACTAAAAATACTTTACCGTAAACAGCGAGGTATTGACAAGGAAAAAAAAACCCTCGTATACGTAATAATTCCTGTTCGTTTTAAGTTTTAATGTTAAACCTTACTTTTAGTTGAAAAATCTTGTTTTATTTTGATTTAATTTCTGATCGTCTTTAAATAATGTTGGGATATCCAGCGCCCCCCTTTATAGAAATTATCGTCCCCCCATGAGAAATTCTTCCGTAGAAAGCTCCTAACACGTAACTCCATCCCCCCGCCCTCCCCCACCAGAAGAAATCCCCCCTGAAAACGTCTGTATGCTCACCAACAAATAGTATATGGAAACAATAGGAACATTTCATAACTCGCAGCCCTTCCCCTGGGGCTGTCGGGGATTAAATCGTCCTCAAAGAAATAGTTAATAGATATTTCGACTATTTTGAACAAAATGAATATCTCAAAATTTTGATCTGGCGACTTTGGGAAAAATGAGCGCAGGAGGGGACCTAGTTGCCATCCAATTTCTTAGTTACTTAAAAAGGGCAATATAACTTTTAATTTCCGTTCGAATGATTTACCTCGCGGAATTCTAGGAACACTGGTATGATACGATCACCCCTGGAAGAAAAAACAAATAAACAGACATCCGTGATTTTAATTCTAGCAAAAAAATACGAAATTCTACATTTGTGCAGATAGGAGCATAAAACCTCTACAGCAGGGTTCTCTGATACGCTGAACCTGATGATGTGATTTTTATTAAGCTCTATAACTTTTAGGGGAATGGTTCCCCCTTGTTTCGAAAATAAGGCAAATTTTTCTCAGGCTTAAAACTTTTGATGGGTAGGACTAAACTTGATGAAATGTAATAATAAGTAATCCCTCTTTTAATATACAACTTTGAGTGGTTCTAGAACCACATGACTGCAAATCGCAATGTAACCTGACAACTAGAAAAACATCAAAGAAAAAAAAAATGCAAATAGGTTTTTAGTACAATGATTTCTCTATATACATTACAAACGGTTTTATCCTGTCTAATAAATAGTGAAAATAAGCAAATAATTTGATAAGTAAATGTAATAATAAGTAATCCCTCTTTTAATATACAACTTTGAGTGGTTCTAGAACCACATGCCTGCAATTCTCCAATCCCTAAGTGGAAAGGGGTTGGGGTATGGATTTAATGATCTAATAGGAATATAGCTGCAAATCACGAAACTGGATGACCTACATTCCCTTTTGAATAAATGTGCTTGAAAAGTTTAAAAAATAAGGGCATCACATTTACAAAAATAGTGAATTATCAGAAAAATAATTATATAGAAAGCACAAAACAATGATTGAAAAAAAATGAAGACCTTGAACTCTCTACATTCTTAATTAAAGTCTAACGCTCTACTAAATGAACTAAGACGTCTCAGGTGCCTGTTAATCCAATTCAGTCTATAGGTTGTCGTAGGACCATAATTGCGTAGACTATAGCGCTTTTTCCAGGGACTATAGAGGGTTATGTCATCACCAAAAGCATAGACCGTATTCAATAGATACATTTGTAATTGGCTACTCTAAGACATTGAGCTAATTAAATTTTCTATTGTAAGGAGTGAGAGCATTAAACTATATTTGGTGAAGATAAAATTTGCGAACAGAAGGAGGAGAGGGAGAACGTCCAGGAATAGTCATGTGGAATTTCAAAATCCAATTATTTGTTATTCTATGAGCTTCTTCCTCTTAAGAGCAGTTTATATCTCAATAATAATTTTGTGAGCATTACCCTCGGCTGACCGTTTTGAAGACAAGGAGTTCATAGTGAATTCCCTCAAGAGACTAGTTAACATTGAAATCTATGAAATCTAAAAGACGGTAGAATATGTAAAAAGCATGTAGATACGAGTAATAGCTTGAAGACGAGCCATTAAACATATCTCTACGGAGATGTGGTAGCCTGCTATTCGCGTTAGCGTTGTAGTAGCCTACTGAAGCAGACAATTAAAAAAATAATAAGGAAATCAGAGAGGTAGTACACAGGAGGGGTTCTTGTGAACCTCCATTTAAGGGTTTTGGACCATTGAATTATTACAATGGTACAGTTTTATAGTTCCAAGCTTTTCCACTTAAAAAGTGACAAAAAGGTATCATTTTTAGTGTTTTATGGCACTTGCAGATGATAGAATTGATAAAATCATATAGATATAATTAATAGCTTTTAAATGAGCCATTAAATATCTTTCTAAGAATTTCTTGTAGCCTACTAGCTCCATCTTTTCCACCTGAGATGTGACACCAAAAGTGCAATTTTTAGTGCCATTTGGCACATGTAGATTCTGGGATCTATAGAGAGAGCGTAGATATGAGCAATAGCTTGTAAATGAGCTATTACACATCTATATACGAATTTCTGGTAGCAAGATAGCCCCTACTCCTTGAGAAATGGTAAAAAAAAGTGCTCTTTTCAGTGCCTTACGGCACTTGCAGATGGCAAAGTTTATACAAACCACGTAGATATGAGAAATAGCTTATAAATAAGCCATTAAACATATTTATATGATGCTTAGGTAAACCACAAGCAATGAAAAAAAAAAAAATCAGTGCTACTCAAGCAAAAATGGGACTTAGCTTATTTTTCAAGATGGGGGACTGTAATTCCTTTGTACAAGGTTTCCGACCATGCTAATTCCAATGGTGCACTTTTCATTTTGACTAAAAACCATTTTTGAGGGGTTTCAGGATTTCCCTAAAATCACCATACATTTTTTTTCGTAATAAAGTTTCACTTTTAAAATGAACCGAAATAATGGTCATCATTCCTGAATCAGTGTCAGATGGCAATTATTTCACTCAATACAATTTTTTTACCGAGTTTTTTACTTTTGGTTACTATGGGATGGGACCGCGTTGAGAGCCGTAACGTTTTAGCGTATTCTTATTGTTTATCCATTATTTTGCCTCCCAGGGTCTCGTCATATAGAGGGTATGGCTCATGCAGTTTGAAATTGAAAGTTCTAGTGTCGTTTTTAGAGTCAAAAGTGATCGGAGGGTAACCATCTCCCTTTTCTTCCCACGCGCTTTTCTTCCCAAATAAATTCGATCAAAATTTGGGATGGCCATTTCTTTTAAAGTAGTCCCAAGCTAAATAATTGTGCCTCCAGTGTTGGTATAACCCCCCAAAGCCCCTGGGGCAATGGCTGTAAGTTTTTCAAGTTGCCCATTGTTAACGTCTATGATTTTTATGGGGAAAAGAGAGCATGTTTTGATCCTGGGTCTCCAACAAGGTTTAGTGTAATAAGTGCAAAACTTTGAGGAAATGTCAAGAGGAATGCTGAACACAATAAAAACATACTTTCTGCAGGCTGCTTGTCAAAAGCTTGTATCAGCAATATCTATGGAATGGCTGAGGGTATTTAGTTTAAACTTTCAAGGTGTGTAAAAGGACGTGATGAAAAGCGATCGAAGGGAAAAGTGGTTGGAGGACAGCCAGTCCTCTCCCAGTGCCATTTTAAATTGCCTTCCCTCCCAAGACATTTGATAACAAATTTGAAATAGCCATCTTGTTCAAAATAGTCTAAAGATCAACTAACTATCCTTTCAGGGGTGGCATAGCTCCCCGTGGCCCCTGGGTCAAGGGATGTGAGATATGCAAGTTCCCTGTTGCTCATATACAAGGTTGGTTATTATGGAAATGGGGTATGTTTTGTCCTGAGTCTTCAAAAAGGCTTAGGAGGCTAAGGTGAAACTTTCAGACAATGTTGAGCGGATTGTCAGAAAAATAAACCAGCTCCCTCCTTTTGTTCTTTTAGATACCGTTCTTAATACTGATAGAAAATTTTAGATACAGGACTTATCACTGGAAATGGGGGATTTTTGGATCATGGGTTTGTCCGAAAAGGTCAAGGATACTGAGGTGAAATATATGGGAATGTTGAAGGGTATATTGAGCTAAAGCAAAAGAAAATTGTGTGCAGGACTATATCCAGGTTTATTTTCGGGGAGGGTGAGGGTTTGCAAAAAAATTTCGGGGGGGGGGTCTACCAAAAAAGCTTTTAAAAATGCATCAACAATTTTCTTATATTCATTTTGTTACGTTTACGAGTTGGACAGACATATCAGGGGGGGGGGGCTCAAAAACCCTATCCCCCTGGATACAACCTTCACTGTGTGCATTCAAGCTATCTGCAAAAAGGCGTTTGTGCAATATCTTTGGAATAGGAAACGGTATTCACTTTAAACTTTCACGGTCACAACTACCGCGATTGTTACTATGAATGCAACTGCACTCACTTTAGACTGCTTCTGGAACTATTTGCGACTGTGACTAAGATGACATGCGAAAGTAACTATTTGCATCTGTTTTACTTCCAATTTTGACGACAACTACTAGTGACTACGAGCACTTGTGACTGTGACTGCGACTACTCGCAACTCTGACTGCAACTGCTAGCGTCTGTGACTACTTCTACTAGTGACATCTGTGAATACTCTACTCGCAAACACAATCAAAACACACTCTGTGTATGTTCTTTGCATGCACGGCGCATCAGCAATATCTCAGGCAATGCTTAGGTTATTCGGAAGAAACGTTCTTGTTCATCGATGTAGCAATAATGGGAATCTACAATATCGTAGGAATATCTAGTGGTCACTTACACCAAACTTTCAGGGCCACTACTAATACTACCACTACGACTGCTACTTCAACAGTGATTACTCATGACTTATGACTGCAACAACTTGCAACGGGGATTTTGACTACTTGCGACAGTGAGTACATTTATTTGTGACTGCTTTCAGAAGCTTTTACAGTCGTACTTGCAACTACGATTGTGACTTTTGCGACTACGACCGCTTATGATTGTGACAACTTGCAACCGCGACTGCTAGCGAATGTGACTACTTGTGACTGTCACTACTTGCAACGGTGGCTTTGACTTTAAGTACTACCAGGAGTACCGCTACTACTACTGCGATCGCAGCTGTGACTGCAAATACTACTGCATTTTCTACTATTATACCTAAGACTAAAACACTAAATCTAAAGAGTTTAACTGCATCCTGCTTGTCAAAATACTACTACTACTACTAATAACTCACTGCAGCACCAAGCCGCCTGAGGCCAACACAGCTACGCACGCTCCTCCTTGAACCTAATCTATTCAAAGCCTCCCTCTTGACACCCTCCGAGGAAGTTCCCATTTCCTTTAAATCTTTATTTATGACATCCTCCCAACCCAGACAAGGACGACCTGCTTTCTGTGTAGCCCCAGACGGTTGGCCAAAAAGGACAATCTTCGGTAATCTGTCATCCTTCATCCGTAGAACGTGGCCTAGCCATCTCAACCTTTCTTTCATTATAGCCCCAGAAGGCGGGATTGAACCACACTTTTCGTACAACCTACTGTTTGAAATACGGTCAGTCAGCCGGGTACCCAGAACAATCCGTAGGCAATTTCTCTGGAAAACATTTAGTAAATTTTCATCTGCTTTTTGGAGTGCCCATGCTTCAGAGCCATATTTGACCACTCTCATCACTGTAGCTTCCAATATTCAAATCTAGGTTTGTAGACTTATCTTTCTATTCTTCCAAACTTTTTTTAACTGTGAAAAAACACCCTGAGCCTTAGCTATTCTACTTTTAACATCTTCACTGCGCCCACCATCTTTACTAATAATACTACCAAGGTAACTGAAGCTCCCAACCTGATCAATCTTTTCGTTACCTAATGTCACCTGTTCATCTTCACTTATTCCTAGCCTTAGTGACTTAGTCTTCTTAACATTAATTTTCAAGCCTATTTTAGAACCCTGAACTCGTAAAACCTCTAAAAATTCATTCATTTTGCTCACACTTTCATCTAATATGCTTAAATCATCAGCATAATCTAAATCCAGGAGCGTTCTTCCTCCCCATTTGATTCCATGGTCTCCAATTGCCTTAAGACGGCTCCTTTAATGGCTCCTTAAGACGAAGTCCATCAAAATGATCCATATAAAGGGGGATAGAACACAACCCTGCTTAACTCCTGATTTAATACAAAACCAGTTGCTTACCGCATTTCCTAACTTAACCGCAGCAGTATTATTCTCGTACATAGCGCAAATCACTTTAATGTATTTTTCTGGTATACCATATAACGATAAGACCTTTTTTAACGCTCTTCTATCAACAGAATCGAAAGCTTGCTCATAATCGATAAAACTGAGGGCCAAAGGTGTTTGACAACGAAGCGACTTCTCAATTATTAACCTAAGAGTGAAAACATGATCGACACATCCTCTACCTTTTCTAAAACCGCATTGTTCTTCCCTTAAAACTTTGTCTACAGCATGTCTCAGTCTAAAAAGTATCATATTACTCAGTAATTTGCTACCTACAGAGACCAGACCAATGCCTCGATAATTACGACACTCACTCTTGTCACCTTTCTTATACAGTGGTTTAATTAAGGTTTTCCTAAAATCATTGGGTACTTCCCCTTTTTCAAAAATCATGTTCATAATCTTCAGTAGCTTATTCCTAACCTCAGAGCCACCATATTTAAGAAACTCATTGATCATACTATCAGCACCTGGGGTCTTATTATTTTTTAATCCTTTTAGTACTGTCGCTAATTCTTCCTCACTAAACAAATCTTCCTTCACATCCAAGGTATCACAAACTTTTTCATTTGCATCTATATCTTTTCCTGCAACTGTATCTCGGTTTAGCACATTCTCAAAATGTTCCACCCATCTTTCTTTAACTTTTTCCTTATCACTAATTGTGGCCACATTTCTATCTTTAACTGGGACTAGTCCGGATTGGTTACTCCCTTTCAATCTATTATCATGCCAGTATAATATTTTACTATTATGCCGTCTAGCTGCATCTTCCAGATCCTCAGCAATTTTATCCATCGCCTCCACTTCACATCTCCTTAGTTCATATTTTAATGCTTTCTCCACTTTCTTTACATTCCTTTTGTTTTCATACGACCTATCACTCAGATAATTCTTATACAAACACCTTCTACTCTCTATTCAACCTACAGCTTTTTCACTTATATTCCTAGTTGCAGTCTTAGCACTCTTCCTAGGACACCATCAGCAACTTCACAAATTGTTTTTCTGAAATTATTCCATCCATCTTCCACATTGTCAAATTTTAAACTCTCAAGCTTAGTACTCAACTGTTCCTGGAATTTTTTCTCAAATTTTCATCCTGAAGTCTACCAACATCATAACTTTCCGGGAGGGAGTTACCCTTCCAAAATTTCAGCTTGAAATTAACCTTAGACACTACTAGATGGTGATCTTTACTTTTAACATCAATAACGGCACTCCTATACACCCTAGTATCTTGTATTGATCCTGATAGTCTTCTGTTTACAATAACATAATCAATAAGGTTTGCTGTCTTACCATCACGTGAATACCATGTCAACTTATGGGCCATTTTGTGACCAAACATCGTAATGGTTATAACTAGGTTGTTATACCTACAAAATTGCAAAAGCCTATAGCCATTACTGTTTTCTTTTCCTATACCAAATTTACCTAGGCTAGAATACCATCTATCCTTATTTCTACCAACCTGGGCATTAAAATCTCCTAGCAAAAACACCATATTTCTACCTGGTACCCTGTCTATTTGCTCCTGTAACTGTAAGTAAAATTCATCTGAGTCACTAGTATCTTCATCAGGTGGTTCAAAGGGGGCATATACTACTATAACTGATACCCTAAACTTTTTAGTCAAAAAATGAGCAATTAGTATTCTATTATTAATACCTTCCCAGCCTAAACAAGACTTAGCAGCTTCCTTATTCATCATGAGCCCTACTCCCTGTCTATGTACCCCATCCTTCCTGCCCGAGTAAACAAATGTCACCTAATTTCATGCTTCTTACCCCTGAGATATGAGTTTCTGAAACTCCTAATAAATCCAGTTCAAACCGTCTGAATTCGTCAGTCAAAATGTCGATGCGATAGTCATTTTTTAACGTCGTAACATTCCAAGCTCCAATTTTCATGTTCTTTAAATCTTTGAGATTATTTTGGCCTCAGGAAAAGCAGTGATCCCGGATACCAGTGCAGGATGGGGACCAACATATCTTCTCAAGTCTACACCGAAGCGCTTAAGCCGGTTTAGAACCGGACAGCAAGAAGTCCTTGGGACCTCCAGTAAGTTGGAGGTTTTGTGCAATCCTGGGCCCATTTTGGTCACAACATGGTTTTCAGCACTTGGCAAGGCTCTTCTATCATCAAGAGTCGGAATCCTGCACAGAGAGTCCCAAGCCTATTACCTCCGACTCATTATGTATTCATGCCTACAAATATTATGCTACTACGGGGAATAATGTAAAAAAGGTGAAAAATTACTCATTGAGGTTTTCATTATAATAATATTTTGTATATAAATTAAAAAAATTATTACGGATTATGGACATTATTTCTCTTCCCTTGCCCGGTATGGGACTTGGACCTGCGTTCACCCCATTTGGAGGCACAGCTTTTTCCACTATACCGGCACAAGGGTATGTTTATTGCCTACAGGTTGTCAAAATGGCTAAATTTATCACAGATGGCTAAGGTTATTAAGTTGAAAATTTCAGGGAATATTGAAGGTGATGCTGTACTAAATCAAAAGACACTAGGTGCATCCAAATTGTCACAATTGGTCCACCTGGGTGTATCTATATTAATCTCAGGAATGGTTATGGTTATTAAGTTAAAACTTTCATGGATAACTAAGGGGGATGTTAAACAAAACTAAAAGACGCAATGTGCATTAAGTTTATGAGCACGACAAGTCAGCAATATCTCAGGGTATGAAGCTCAATCTTTCGAAGAATGTTGAGGGGAATATTAAAATCAATAAATATACAACTATGTGCATCCCGGTTTTCAAAAGGGCGAAGGTGCACTATATCAGGATCAGCTAATGACACTTAGTTGAAACTTCCAGGGGATTTTGAACTAAATCAAAAGATACTGTGTATATCCATCTTTTTAAAACGCTTTGTGCAGTGAAATATCTCAGAAACAGTTAAGGGTATTAAGCTATTTCACAAGATGTTGAGTTTTTTTTTTACAGTTGATCAAAAGACAATTTGTGCATCCCGGTTGTCAAAATGAATTAAGAACAATATCTTAGGAATGGCTAATGGCACTCAGTTAACCTTTCAGGGATCGTTGAAGGGACTGTTGAAATAAACAAAAAAAAAAACACGCTAATTAGAACTAACAAATTAGAATCAAATATTTTAATTCTTAAGCCAAAGTTGAAATCTGGAAAAATATTCATTAAATCAACCAATAACGAACTTCGGAAATCCAAAACAAAAAGAAATTAGTTGAAGAAAAATTCTGAAAAATAAATATATCAAAGAAAAGTAAAGAGCCATAACAAATTTAAGACCAGCAGAAATAAATTCCTATAATAATTAAAAATCAAAACGACCTGAATTTACTGTTAAAAAATTTATGAAACACTGAACCAGCAGAAACTAAGATAAATGATCATATCAAGTATCAAACAGTTCGTGGTAACGAACTGTAGTAAGGAGCGACCCGGCTCAATAGTAAACGAAACTCTAAAAAGCGGAAATTTGATGCTAAAATATACATCAAAAGAATCAGATTTTCATGCTGATTTTAAATATATAAGTTTCATTACATTTAGTCTTTGTCGTCAAAAGTTACGAGCCTGGAAAAATTTGCCTTATTTTAGAAAATAGGAGAAAAAACCCCCTAAAAGTCACAGAATATTAACAGAAATCACACCATCGCATTCGGCGTATCAGAGAACCCTATAGCAAAATTTTCAAGCTCCTATCTATAAAAATGTGGAATTTCGTATTTTTGGCCAGAAAACAAATCACGGGTGCGTGTTTATTTGTTTTTTTTTTGTTTTTTTTTCCCAGGGGTCATTGTATCGACCAAGTGGTCCTAGAATGTCGCAAGTGGGCTCATTCTAACGGAAATAAAAGTTCTAGTGCCCTTTTTAAGTGACCTAAAAAATTGGAGGGCACATACGCCCCTTCCCACGCTCATTTTTTCTCCAAAGTCAACAGATCCAAATTTTGAGATAGCCATTTTGTTCCGCATAGTCAAAAACCATAATAACTATGTCTTTGGGAATGACTTAATCCCCCACAGTCCCTGGGGGAGGGGCTGCAAGTTACAAACTTCGACCAGTGTTTACATATAATAATGGTTATTGGCAAGTGTACAGTCGTTTTCAGGGGATTTTTTTTTTGGTTTTGGGGGTGGGGTTGAGGGGAGGGGGCTATATGGGAGGATCTTTCCTTGGAGAAATATGTCTTGAGGGAACAGAAATTCAATGAAAAGGGCGCAGAATTTTCTAAAATTACTATAAAAAAGACAATGAAAAAACAAACGTGGAAAAGTTTTTACAATTGAAAGTAAAGAGTAGCATTGAAACGTAAAACGAACAGAGATTATTATGCATATGAGGGGTTCTAAAAATACTTTAGCATAAAGAGTGAGGTATTTAGGAGGAGATAAATACCTCGCTCTTTATGCTATAGTATTTTTAGTAATGTCAACTATTTATTCTACGGCCTTTCTGATTCAGGGGTCATTCTTAAAGAATTGGGACAAAACTTACGATTTAGTGTAAAGAACGAGGTATTAACGAGGGTACAAACCCCCACATATACATAATAAAAATTAAAGAATATAAAAGTTTGTTACGTAAAAGTTAATTCTTAAGTTACGTATATTTTTTACTAATAAAACCAAAAAAACGCCTTTTTATGTAACCGAAAAAAATTGCATGGCAACTAGGCCTCCTTCCCCATCCCTCATTTCTCAAAATCGTCTGATCAAAACTAAGAGAAAGCCATTTAGCCAAAAAAGGAATTAATATACAAATTTCATTTTAATAATTTATGTGTGGAGAGCCAAAATCAAACATGCATTAATTCAAAAACGTTCAGAAATTACATAAAAAAACTAGTTTTTTTAACTGAAAGTAAGGAGCGACATTAAAACTTAAAACGAACAGAAATTACTCCGTATATTAAATGGGTTGTCCTCTCCGCAATCCCTCGCTCTTTGCGCTAAAGTTTTTAATTGTTTTAAAAAGTAGAACTGTGGCAAAGAGTCAAACTTTAGCGTAAAGAGTGAGGGATTGCGGAGGGGACAACCCATTTCATATACGGAGTAATTTCTGTTCGTTTTAAGTTTTAATGTCGCTCCTTACTTTCAGTTAAAAAAAACTAGTTTTCTTATGTAATAAAGATAAGAGACGCCGACTTATAGCCTTCAGATAAATAAACAGATATTAAAACTAATGAAAATTAAATTGGGTGTTCAAGTCAAAATTAAAAAGAACAAAAGTTAGTTCAAACAGGGGTTTTGGTATTTTCCCCTCCCCTTCCTTAACAGTAAAATTTCATAATCCTATAGCCTCATTTGCAGATAAAGAAAATAAATTAAACTTTAAATGTTTTTTATATATTTATAACGTTTAAGAACATTAATAGATTAAAGTGAAAAAAAACTTGAAATACATATTTTTCAAGGATTGATAATCAATAAATATCTATATAGGGGAGAGGGGGGCGAAACCACACGGGGGCGAAACCGTCCGTTGGACCTCTCGTCCAAAGTCTTTTAACTAATACATTCAGAAAATCGCTGCTAGATGCCATTCATGTAGCGCACATTAGGCGGAAGTTTTGAATATTTGATGCCAAAGACAACTGAGATAAGAGGTTAAGAAGTTTTTATATACTCTCTGGAAATTTTGACACCTAAAGTCCTCGTCAAACATTGTCCAAGCTATTTTAGCTACAGGTTTGTAAGTTAGAAGGATCATAAGAGGTTTGTTTCCGGTATTTTCCTCGTAATTTTCATCAAGAAATGTCTGGCGGTTTCCAAAAAAAGGTAAATTTTCAAAATGGCGTCAATAAGGGGTGACTCCGGACAGTTTTTTTGGGGGCCACTCCGGACACATTTCGAGGTGTCCGGTTTCACCCATTGCTGATGGAAGTATCTCCGAGTCTGGAATTGGAAGTAGCTAGGGCTAGGAAATTACCAAATATTTCAATTTTATTATAGACTAGGAATAGGAACTTATTAAATTCAACTTTCAAAAAACAAAAACAATATTATGCCCCAATAGAGAGCAGAGCTCGTAAGGCTGGGACAGTATAAATGCATAGAAAAAACACAACATCTCGTCATAAAAAAAAACATACAACATACGAGTTAACAGAGGAGGTCACCCCAGCGCGAGAATCCCACAACAAACTATATATTAAAATCTATTATTCATCAATCCAGACACCCAGGCAAAGAACTATTTTTGAAGTATGTTTTCTCAACAAGTCTTAAATGAGAATTCATCTTTCCGATCAGCCGCGGAAGAATTTTCTTTGAAGAAGTCTACCCTTGTGGATGCCGTGAAACGCTACAAGAGTAAAGTGCAAGATCTTGAGCAGGGTAGCCCAAGTGCAAACAATGATAATGATAGTGTTCGGGAGAGTTCCAAGTTCGTTTTAACTCCCAAATAAGAGAGAGATCTTGCTATATACCTCGAAAACTGCTCAATATTGAAACACGGACTAAATTAAAATGCAACGAGAAAGTTAGCCTAACAATGGGCAACAACTCTGAAGCTCAAATTCCCACCAAGTTGGGAGCTGAATGAAGGAGCAAGATTTGACTAGTTTAAAGTATTTATTAAGCGTAATGCCACTTTGTCCATTAGAAAACCGTAAAATACAAGCCAGGCTTGTGCTGCCGGCTTCAATCCCACTGTAATTGGTGCCTTCTTTCGTAATCTTCAGGGACTGTATAGCAAGTTACAATTTCGTCCTGGTAGGATTTGGAATTGCGACGAAACAGGTGTACCCACAGTTTTTCAGGCTCCAAACGTGATTGCTAAAAAGGGGGCAAAACAGGTGGCACAGACCGTGTCGGCAGAAAGAGGGGAAAATACCACAATGCTGTGCATTGTGTCTGCAACTGGTCAGACTATTCCATCAGTGTTTGTTTTTCCAAGAGTCAAGGCTCCTGAGAGAATGTATCAAGATGGACCACCAGGATGCATTGGCTTAGCCCATCGCAGTGGATGGATGACCTCGGAAAATTTCGTTTGTTCATTGTAGCACTTCCAGAATGAAGTTAAACCTTGCAAAGAGAATCCTGCTTTGCTCTTGTTCGACAATCATGAAAGACATATTTCAATTGAAGTAGTTTCCTTGTGCAAAGATAATGGCATTCATCTTCTGACCTTTCCTCTCCATTGCTCTCATCGCATTCAGCCCCTTGATGTAGGCCTTGTATTTGGGTGTGACTTGTCTCGCTATGCCATAAAATAATAATGTGAAATACCCTTAGAGCTCTTTTGATATTCCAGTTAATTCTGCTACTTTTATATTATCTGAATGCACTGTTTGAATCGTTAACTAATAGATGTCCGAAAATGCCCCTCATGTGTCCGAAGTCGCCCCACGGTAGGGGCGACTTCGGACACTTTAAGACGTCATATGTTTTTGGGTCTCACTGAGAAACGACTTGATGGAAGTCATTGAAAAAAAATCCTAAGAAAGATGAATATTTAAGCTTTCTGTTCATGTAAAAACAAAGTTTGTATCTTTAGAAGAACATCTTATAGGGGTCAAAAACTCACAAACGTACGGTTTCGCCCCCCTCTCCCCTATATAAAAATAAGTTGTCTGTCTGTCTGTGGATGGATCAGGTGACGTCACCTGAAAAAACTGGATCAGGTGACGTCAAAACTGAAAAAACTAAAAAAAGGCAAAAACTACAAAAAAAACTAAAAACTAATAAAAAAAATAAAAAAGCTAAAAAACTAAAAAAACTAAAAAAAGGCAAAAACTACAAAAAAAAACTAAAAACTAATAAAAAAGCTAAAAAACTAAAAAAACTAAAAAAAGGCAAAAACTACAAAAAAAACTAAAAACTAATAAAAAAATAAAAAAGCTAAAAAACTAAAAAAACTAAAAAAACTAAAAAAAGGTAAAAAACTAAAAAAACTAAAAACTAAAAAAAACTAAAAAAAAAGGAAAAAACTGAAAAATAAGCTAAAATAAAGGTAAAAACCAATAAAAAACTAAAAAAAAACTGAAAAAACTAAAAAAAGGCAAAAACTACAAAAAAAAACTAAAAACTAATAAAAAAAGTAAAAAAGCTAAAAAACTAAAAAAACTGAAAAAACTAAAAAAAGGTAAAAAACTAAAAAAAATAAAAAATAAAAAAAAACTAAAAAAAAGGAAAAAACTGAAAAATAAGCTAAAATAAAGGTAAAAACCAATAAAAAACTAAAAAGAAAAAAAGGAAAAAACTAAAAAAAATTTTCATCTAAAAAACTAAAAAAAACTAAAAAAGGTAAAAACTAAAAGAACTAAAAAAGAAAAAAATAAATGACGAAACTCAAAGAGAAAGCGACCAGGACAAAAGGAATGTTCGATTAGCAATCAACAAAGCACCGGGACACAGGGAGTATAAATGACGACCAGGACATAAGTAAAAAAAAAAAACTATCTATATATATAAAAATAAGTTGTCTGTGGATCTGTGGATCGTGGATCAGGTGACGTCACCTGAAAAAACTGGATCAGGTGACGTCAAAACTGAAAAAACTAAAAAAAGGCAAAAACTACAAAAAAAACTAAAAACTAATAAAAAAAATAAAAAAGCTAAAAAACTAAAAAAACTAAAAAAAGGCAAAAACTACATAAAAACTAAAAACTAATAAAAAAGCTAAAAAACTAAAAAAACTAAAAAAAAGGCAAAAACTACAAAAAAAACTAAAAACTAATAAAAAAATAAAAAAGCTAAAAAACTAAAAAAACTAAAAAAACTAAAAACAGGTAAAAAACTAAAAAAACTAAAAACTAAAAAAAACTAAAAAAAAGGAAAAAACTGAAAAATAAGCTAAAATAAAGGTAAAAACCAATAAAAAACTAAAAAAAAAACTGAAAAAACTAAAAAAAGGCAAAAACTACAAAAAAACTAAAAACTAATAAAAAAAGTAAAAAAGCTAAAAAACTAAAAAAACTAAAAAAACTAAAAAAACTAAAAAAAGGTAAAAAACTAAAAAAAATAAAAAATAAAAAAAACTAAAAAAAAAGGAAAAAACTGAAAAATAAGCTAACATAAAGGTAAAAACCAATAAAAAACTAAAAAGAAAAAAAGGAAAAAACTAAAAAAAATTTTCATCTAAAAAACTAAAAAAAACTAAAAAAGGTAAAAACTATGGGACAGCAAAGAATGTTGTATATTCGCAAGTTTTACGTAGTTAAAACCATATATATATATATATATATATATATATATATATATATATATATATATATATATATATATACATATATATATATATATATATATCTATATTCACAGGTGGGACATAGGGACACAACTACAATGGCGCGTAACTATTATGGCGCGTAACGACTTACGCGCGCGGGGGGGCTTGGGGGGGGCGCGAAGCGCCCCCCCCAACTAGGTCTTGGGGTGGCGCGAAGCGCCACCCCAACAGCTAGTTAAATATATAATTTATTTTCGTTAGTTCTGTCTAGACATCTCGGTTACTAAAGACTTTTTTTCCGTCAGTATTTTGAAAAGTATAGCACTCTGTTTAAAATACAAATAGTTTTCAGTAAAACTCAAATGAAACAATTCACCTCAGGACTCTTACGGTTAGGGGAGGGGGAGGGGAGAAACCAAATTCATGCTTGAAGTAATTGTTGCTCATTTTAATTTTACTTGAATATTTAATTAGAATTTTTCTTGTTTTAAGGTATATCTATCTATCTGTATTAAATACTATATTTATACTTGATATGATCATTTGTTTTAATTTCTGTTAGTTTTGGGTTTTGCTTATTCTTAAATACTAATTCCTTTTGTTTTGAGTTTGAATCATTATAGAACTTTATTTCTGCTGGTCTTAAGTTTAACATGGCTCTTTATTCCTCTTTCAAGAACTTGTTTTTATTTATTTTTTTCAATTAGTACCACATAAATAATGTGGAATAGAAATCAAATAAGGCTGGCCTAGAGATTGTTTTTCTGCCTTTTTTTTCTTTTTTAGCTAGAATCAAAGCCAAATTTGAATTTTTTCAAAAGTTAGGAGTGTCTTTGATGGACAAAAGGGATGAACATGTTAATTTTAATAGTCCTTCGAACTTCTCAATTGAGATAAGAACGGAAATAGGATCTGCTTTTGAAGCTTTTATCCTAGTAGCACAAAAATTTAAATGAAAAAAAAATTATGATTTAAACTATTCACTCGAGCATATTTTATTCTATTTGGATTGAGCACTGTTAAATTTTATCACAAAGCTGTTGCGCCTCTTATGTTTTATCTAGTAACCACTAGACACCCACCAAGTTTATTCAGCCAAATTTAACTAATTAAATGACATGAAATCCGACTAATAACAATGTTCCATTGATTAGGCTTTCAGGTGAATTTCCTTGTATAACTACCTTCATTTTTATTTATAGACTTGCGAATGATTTTAATAACCACGTTCCAATAATTTATGAGACACTAAACAAATCGTTGAAGTGTATGAAAAAACGAGACATTTTTCCTCAAGATCAGTGTCGCATTGGCTACTTGTGGTTTTCCAAAGCATGCTCACCAATGCCCTCAAAAACTTGCGTATTTTGGTTCCAGAGATATACGTTGTTTTATTTCAGTCTGGTCTTGGGAATGAGAGGCAATGTTAGATAGTTTTCAAAATTATCTGGGAATAAAAAACGTCAATATGATTGTTGTAGAAGAAACTGAACCTGTTGGAGGTACGTACGATAAATCAGTCTAGTAGCCTAGCTTGCAAACACATATTCTGAGATGATTATGAGTTTAATTTACGGATTATTCGTCTATGCGATCCTCGAACCCTTTCTGCTTTAGGTATTTTGTATTCAGGATGTATAGAAAGCTTAGTTTCAGGCTGAAAAATATAAGAGAACGTTCATTTTCAAAGCAGTTCTCACTGTGTGTCCAGGTTGAAGTTGATTTCATTCTCACTATTATCAAGATTAGGTTCATTCGCTCCTATTCTCTAAAGACATTGCATACGAAGGTAATTTTGATTGCCATGTCCAGGCTCAATGCAGTGAATCATCTTTTAATTAAGAAATTCTTCAGCACCTAATTGATTGATGAAAACTAGTTTTGAGATCTTATTTCATTCTACTCTAAGCGTTGCGTAGTTAATCACGTAGTTCTACTGATACAAAATCGAGCTGAACTCCACTGTTAGCAAAAAAAGTTGTAATTTCTAAAAGTCTTTAAAAGACTTTTAAAATGTTACTTTAAGTAATATCTTTAAAAGTGTAAACCTAAGGTTGCCCTGTAGAAATACGAAAAGTCAATTGGCAGTACTAAGGATAACTAGAGTCAATAATTAGCCAAATTTGTCATCAATGCTTGGGCAAAATTCAGAATACAGGGATTTTGTATATCTCGAGGAATATAAATAAAACTAATAGGAATGAATCCATGGCTTCAATGCTTCCTTGGGAAGATATTTTGAAGTACCTACTTCCACCTCTTCTCCTTCTAAAGGGAACTGACCTTACATGATCACTTTTATACTCTTTAGTTACTTTTATAATCTTCGTGTAATAAAATTGAAGCCCTAAAAAAATAGAGCCGCTGCTCAAATGAGGCACAATAAAAGCGTTTTGAGCCTGGTACCTTTGTTCAATCTTGACTTACAAGAATTTAAAAAGTTTGAACATAAAATATCACTAATTTACGGAACAGGACAAGATTTGGCTTAAAATCCTGTTTAAATATTAGAAATTACATTTTTAGAACAAAAGCCAATTAAAAAGAGATTACAAATTTTAAACTAAGAAAATTTTTTGGTCAAAATTTTATAATTATTGACGTGTCACACATCCAATCTTCTAAGCACTTTAAATGAGGAAGTGGTAGAGATAGTAGCTTCATACCACCCTTTTGGGTTAAATCTAAGACCCTGAAATCATTCCTGACAATTTCACTCGCATTTATCAGCTACTTTCTAAAATAGCAAAAAGTCTCTCAACTTGATCTTTTTGAATCAGTAAACCAAGGTAAAATACTTTTAATCCTAATCTACCCACTCACCCCCTGCATCAGCCGCTGACCTGTTGGCTATAGGAGTATATCTGACTGAGACTAAGCTAATTATCTCCGAATGTAGACAGAGAAACCGATTTTACTCATTTCAAGAACTTGATTTTATCGGGATTAAATAAAAAAACAAGTTTTTGTAACTGAAAGTAAGGAGCGACATTCTTTACATACTGAAGTAAGAAGCAACAATGCATGTTTTGACTTTGGCTCTCTGCACATGAATAATGCAGATTAATTTATTTTTTTGGATAAATGGCTTTCTCATAATTTTGATCGGACGATGTTGAGGAAAAAAGGAGCGGGGAAGTAGGCCTTGTTACCTTCCAATTTTTTGGTTACTTAAAAAGGTAACTCGAACTTTTAATTTTACGAACGTTTTTACTAGTAAAAATGCACGTAACTCACGAACTAACTTACGTAAGGAACGTCTAAATTTGTACGTTTTTATTACGTATATGAGGCGGTTTGCCCCCTCGTCAATACCTCGCTCTTTACACTGAAGCTTAAATTTTGTCCCAATTCGTTAAGAATGACCCCTGAATCACAAAGGCTGTAAAATAAATAGTTGAAATCAATAAAATTACTTTAGCGTAAAGAGTGAAGTATTAAGATAAGGTGAACCCCATCATGTGCGTAATGATTTCTGTTCGTTTCAGATTTTAATGTTGTTCCTTACTTTTAGTTTTAGAAACTTTTTCATATTTATTTTTTTATTGTTCTTTAAAAATATGCTAAAAAAATTCATGGAAATTCTCTTGCCCCATGACAAATTCCTCCATGGAAAGTTCCTCCTTTATAACCCCCTCCCCTCAACCCATCCCCTACAACCAAAAATCCCCCTGAAAGCGTCTGTACACTTCCCAATAACCATTGCTATGAGTAAACACTGGTCAAAGTTCGTAACTTGCAACCCCTCCCACGGGGACTCTTGGAGAGTAAATTGTCCCCAAAGACAATGTTTTTAGGTTTTTAGACTATGTTGAATAAAATGGCTATCTCAGAATTTTGATCCGGTGACTTTTGGAAAAAATGAGCATGGGAGGGGGCTTAGGTGCCGTCCAATTTTTTTGACCACTTAAAAAGGGCACTAGAACTTTTACTTTCCGTTAGATTGAGTCCTCACACGACATTCTAGAATTACTGGGTCGATACGATAAGCCCTGGGATCACTCGATCGTCTTCCGCAGCATCAACAATTCAGAATCATACTTGACCTCTGTCATCATTGTACCTTCCTATATTCTAATATTGGTTGGCAAAAACAAAATACCCTAGCCCTTGGTTATTCCACTTGTAATATCTTCACTCTACCCATCATGCTTACTAACAATACTACCCATGTAAGTGAAGCTATTGCTTGATCAATCTACTCGTTTACCAATATCACTTCTCAGCTTTATTTATTCCTAGTCTAAGTAGATTAGTCTTACCATTTGTTTTCAAACTTATTTTTGTATCTTAAACTTTCAAAACCCCGAAAAAATCATTCAATTTGCCAAAATTTTTACCTAGGACATATTTTTTTCAAATCGTCAGAATGTTCTATGTCTACGAAAGTTTTCTGTTTCCATTTGATTCCAAGCTCTCTCATGCGCTTTGCAGTGTTTTTCTGAAGAAAAATCCATCAGGAAGATCCATACAAGTAAGGATTGAACAGAACCTTATCTAACTCCTGAGTAGTATCCCTGTAACAGGTCCAGGAAATATGTCATTTTCAAAACCGGTCTGTCTAGCAACAAGATTCGGTTATGAACCTTCCCTAGCAGCCTAATTGCCTATGCTACAAGTGATACATAATTTGCATATTCACAGGAAAACCTAATTTGCATACTTACATGAGTCCCTAGTAACCAACCGTAATTACGAGATCCAATATAAAGCTGGATTTTAGATGTGCTTTTTATTATTAAGAAAGTAAAGTTCAGACAGAGAACAGTTTGAATATGTCTTTTTCAACAAGTTTTTATTTGATATGACATAGTAGCAAAAATGAGAGGTTTGTTTACGCTATTGGAAGTTGATAGTCGAGTTGGCAGCAATGATACAAATACAAGAGTGCCAAACTTAGCAGTAGAAATCACAAGGAGGTGTCAACTAAGCCTTGAATGGGATGAGATGTTAGGGCAATACGTGATATCATTGAGCAAATTCAAATTGGAGGAACAGTTATGTTTAGCAGCAAAACTTAACAAAATGCATATACTTAGACTTGTATCTGATTTAAAGGCAATATTGAAATATATTGAGAAGAATAGCTTGGACTAGTATGAGAAAAATGAGTGATGTATGTGTTAATTTAATTATGAAATAAAAAAGTTTCTATATCGAAAGAGTTTTTTTCCTTGTTAGATATTTTTGTGTAGGTTACCTCTGCTCTTTCTAGCGATATCCCAAAGTAGAAAGGATTTTTGGGTTTGTTAGTTAATCTGTAATCGGCTGTGAGAGTGTTACGATTAAAAAAGGATGGATTTACGAAACATTAAATAATGCGGAATCTTTTGATTTTGGGGAAAAATCTGAATCTAAATGATCAATTTCAAAAGTTATAAGAACAAAAGAAAATGTTCTCTCAAAAAAGGCTTAATGATATTATGAAAGGTGAATCTCCAACTTTGAATTATTGTAAGATGCTTATGGGTCGTGGCCCAGGCATATTTATTCAATTTATTGACATACTAATTGAAACAAAACAAAATATTATTGCGGATTTTCTTATAAACACTACTTAGAAATACAATGAGGGTTTAACACTCTTTCCAAATGATTTTTCAGACTGTGTTTTTTCATGAAACAACAAATAAGTTGACAATTAGAAAATCCTGTCCAATTAGGTTTAATTGATTTGAAGTGTGATGTCACTCAATTACTCCTCCTCTTTCTCTAGAACTAGAAAAAAACATTCCCTTTGTCGATCGTAAGTTAGTTTCGTTTTGGCAGTAAGAGAGTAAACAATGAAAAAAATTTGTTGCATACATGTACACTATGCATGTATACATTAGGTAGCCGGTCATCCTGAAAGAATTATACAAATACTAGCTGTTGGGGTGGCGCTTCGCGCCACCCCAACACCTAGTTGGTGGGGGCGCTTCGTGCCCCCAAGCCTCCCCGCGCGCGTTAGTCGTTACGTGCCATATTAGTTACGTGCCATTGTAGTCGTGTCCCTATGTCCCACCTGTGAATATATATATATATATATATATATATATATATATATATATATGTTTTTAACTTCGTAAAACTTGCGAATATACAACATTCTTCGCTGTCCCATTGTCTGTGCATATAAATAGATTGTCAGGTTTACCGACTCTTGAACATGCAACATATAACTGTCCATGGGAAAACAATCCGTATTCAGATCTATACCTCATGATTCTAATGATTGCCCTTGAGCTTTGTTGATGGTGATTGCTAATCGACCATTCCCTGTGTCACCGTCGTCATTTATATATCTCCATGTGCCCCCCGGCGTCCCCGTTGTAGTTGTGTCCCTGTGTCCCGGTCGTAATTTATATTCCCTGTGTCCCGGTCGTCATTTGTGTCCCGGTGTCCCAGTCTGTAATTTCTCTTTGAGTGTCCCGGTCGTCATTTATATTCCTTGTGTCCCGGTGTCCCGGTCGTCATTTATGTCCCGGTGTCCCGGTCTGTATATACATTCGTTTTAGAATTGGTCTTTTTTTAGTTTTTAGTTTTTTACCTCTTTTCATGATTCTAATGATTGTCCTTGAGCTTTGTTGATGGTGATTGCTAATCGAACATTCCCTGTGTCCCTGTCGTCATTTATATATCCCCCTGTGCCCTTCATTTATATTTCCTGTGTCCCGGTCGTCATTTGTGTCCCGGTGCTTCGTTGATGGTGATTGCTAATCGAACATTCCTTGTGTCCCGGTCGCTTTCTCTTTGAGTGTCCCGGTCGTCATTTATATTCCCTATGTCCCAGTGTCCCGGTCGTCATTTGTGTCCCTATGTCCCGGTCTGTAATTTCGTCAGTCGACAAACATGACGTCAGTCGACACATAAACATGACGTCACTCGACACACACACACACAGACAACTTATTTTTATAGATATAGATTGACGAGTATAATGAAAAGTTTAGATTATGCAATCCATGTAAATTTCATAGACTATATGCAGTACAAATTAAATACGTAATTCCTGTATCAAACAGATTCACGACTTTCACACTAGATAATTCTTATGCTCCAATTGTTGCCAAGATAAATGTGATCATTGGGAGAATACCAATCCTGGTATGGTTGGAAAGAACCCTAAATGAGACTTTAATTTATATTTGAGATACTGGTATTGTCGAGGTTTTAAATTTTTTTGGGACGAAGAATCAGGTCTAAGCATCAACTGCGAGAATAACAAGAGAATCTAGTTTCTACATCTTCGCTTTGAAGACAATGACTAATATTACACAAAGACTACGATGACTACTATACGGTTATAATCATGCTGATATTTTTTTCTGTTAGAAAATGTGACTCTCCAAACGCATGTATGTGATATTGCTTAAAATAAACAAATTGAAACCTGTAAATTTTACAGTATGAGTGAAAAAAACATCATTGACTGCACAAAGAGATACAATAAGAGTGAAGTTGCGATGAAGAGTAAAACATGTCACCCTGACTTTATATCAGGATCAATGCATAGAGAGTCCAGATGATCTATAACCATTAGTTGTTCTCAGTGGCTACCGGCTACCTATACGCAGAAGAAGAAATCGAAAGAAGAGAAAAAAACATTTTTATGTATTTACGCTTTTACTTAATAAACAAATTTACCAAATTTGTTAGAACATTTTAGTCGGAGGGCACTGAAATCAATATTTTACAGGTATGAAAGTGTTCTATCCACTAGGAAGTCATTCAGGCGAGGGTTGTCCAAATAGTTGTAAATCTCAAAATAGAGTCTGCATTGTCATCTCATACAGAGTCTGATAGGATTTATCTAGCGATAAATTGAGAGTGGGATTCAATTTACTTTACAAACAAGAGAGGGAAGTCCAAATATTTTAAATATGTAAGGGGAACTTGTCCACGATTCTATAGCACTAGTAGTTTTACAAATCCCAGTGCCAACTTTGAAGGAATTTCACCATTGATAAATGAAGAGTCGGCGAAGGTGCTTAAAATCGTGGCAATATAACGCTGATTGGTGATTGTATGAGAAACAAGCAGTTTGACATTATTTTCACTAGCTCTACGTTTTTCTACTGCCAAAGCAACAGACTTCATAGCCTGTTACTTTTGCACATGGAGTACTGCCAAGGTGAGAGAGACTGTTACATCGGACTCTGTGATAAATACCCTTAGCAAAATGAAATTGGATTTGGCAAGCGTTAACTTTATATCCACTTTAATATAAGGTGGTAGCCATTGGGTTATATTAAATATCAAATGCTTTATTTTCCCAATTAAATATAATTCACTAGTTTTAACCTCTCTAATTATATTTGTAGAGTCAGTTTCTGTCTTGTATTCTTATCCATTAGCCAAAATACTCCATTCCTTATATGACTTTGGTGTCATCAATATGAACGTTTTGTAGCTCGTATAATATGAGAGATTGTAGCTAGTGCTAGGCAATGTTCCATTTATCTAGACACTGATATGTCTAAATGAACTATGAAATGCACAGTTTTCATAGGATACACCATCAGTAGGACTTGGCTTTTCATTGTCAGATTTGTTGACTGCCGCATATAAATAAAACAATGTAGAATACCAACCCATGAAAAAATCTTCACTTGAAGAAATTTGATAATAGGTGTTTTCAGAGAGTGGTTGTTTTGGTGTAGAATTATTCATAGTAACCTTGTTTTATATTCACACCAATATGCTCCTCATTGAAAAGAATTAAAGACAAAGTTATTGATGGATGGGATTAGCACTCTAAGGAGAAGAAATTCTTTTTTGAAATAACAATTTTCTTCCTTGGTTTCCTCTTCTTTGACAAGAGTGATGTATTTCGTTTCTAACCTGAGTAGAGACTGATGATCGATGCAGTATTTATCTACCTTTTAAAACCTTTTTCACCTTATCAAGATTTCAATCGCTCGCCAAAGGATAGTGCCCTAAACCTAAGATTTTCCGAAAGACTTTTTTTTATCGTTGTAAGATCTCTAATCGCGTAGTGTAGAAGATTCAAAATACGTGGTAGCCAATACAATATATTTCTTAGCTATGGGTATTGCAGAGCGAATCAACTTAGGAAACTAACTGCCAAGACCATAGCTCACACTGATGAATAACCCATAGCTAAGTGTCGACCATAGCTTTACACTGGTGAATAGCCTTTGTGATATTCCATTTCATGACCCGTTTGTCTTGGACCAAGAGTAGCGAGAGAGCAATCAATAGACAAACGACTGCATTTTTCCAATTAACTATCACTTTATTGAATGGGTCAAAAATGACATTTCATCACAGCCAAACCTTTTGCTATTGCTAAGTATCACCTAATTCACTTCTTAATGTTAACTGCCAGAGATCCAAATAAGAAGTGTTTATAGGGGTATATTGAAGATGCTTTATATTGTATTGATGAATATAGTATTGACTGGATTTTCGTTCAAAAACTCGTAGGTGGGGAACGTTGCCATAGCAAACATTCAATCTTTCAACAAATGAAGCGTAAAGAAATATACAACTGTCCGAGAAGAAACTAGGTTGATAGTTCGTGAAAATGACACCATCAAATGACAACTGGAAAATGAAAATGACACTGGTGCTTCCAGTACTTTTACCATTGATTATATTTTGTTTAAAAGCAAGCTCTTGTACCAACGTAGGTCTGGGGTCACCACTTGTATTACCTTAGGCATAAGAGGTTACCGAATATCCCAATGTAGGCATTATGAAACCTCTTTTATCAACGTGGGTTTTGGAGGGACTACTTGTACGTAGGTATGAAGGTAACCACATGTATAAACATAGGTATGATGGTGACTGCTTGTATCAGTCTAGACAAGGGAGGGACCACATTATGATGGTCTTTATTTACCAAATCATTCAAAGTCAAAACATTATATGCACCTATGATATAGTAATATTCAATGTCAGTATTTGGTGAACTTTACATTTTGGTAAACCGTTTTATTTGAATTGGAATGTTAATTTTATTGTTGTATCTATAAGAGTGAAGGAGGAGGGTGACTAATCCTCATCCCACTTTCTTGGCATTAGACTTTCAAGGCCATTTTAATGGAAAACCATTTAAATTTAAAAAAGCCGTAATAAATTCTTAAAGCAGCAGAATTAAATGTAAATGAATAAGAAGGATTTCCAAATATGGAAAGAACACCAAAGAGAATTCAAACAAACTTACTGCTTGTGTTTCCAGCTGTTTGGGACTACCCTCTCTAATTCCTCATCAGAATCATATTCTATATTCACCATTAAAAGAGTATTCACTGATCGTGGTATGTCCACGCCACCAGTGGCTCTATATCTCTGTGCTGCTGGTGCTGGTGTTTTTTTTCTGTGGTAGAAGTTTTCCTTAATAAAGATATGAGAATCAAATTAAATAAAATGTGTTGTATATCCCACAGTCTGGCAATTCAGTAGCTAAACACCAAATAATTCATACAATTGAGGAGACATACCCGGTTTAATGCATGTCAAAAAGTTTTAATCGGCTGAATTTTATTGTTATAGGTATACACAATGTCTTTTAAGACATTAAAAAAGGTGAAAACATTTATTACTTCAAAATAAAATTCTACCCCCCAAAAAACAGGTGGGTAGGGAGGGAAGGGCAAAAAGGGGGGCACTCATGGGCTCTGTCATGGACCCTGTTATAACATTACTAAGGGGCACAGTCATGGGAGTTCTTGAAACTGATGTACGGACGGGTCGGTTCAAAGAGACTTAGAAGTATCTTAAAAAAGCTTTCAATCAAGGTTTTAAAAATGCTTTAAAATCATGCTGGTCAACTTCAAAAATTGTTTCATTTTGATAGACAATTGCAAAATAACAGCGTTCTCTTACCAAAGGGCATTTACTTCTTGTTATGAGGTCTGTAGATCTCTTAGACTGTGAATATCACTTGTTGCAATGTAGTCTTTCACTAACTAAAAGGAGTTTATCAATATGGCTATGATGGCCCATTCTCCCCCAGTAAACATGAAATAGAAATTCAGAAGTACTCATATTTGAAGTAGAAGGCTTATCTTGACTTCGTTTATTCATTATTATTTAAGCGCTGGTTTAACACTGTTGATAATCTCCTGTTCTCAAGGGCTGTTTATTCAAAAATAACGTGTAATTCGATATTACGCTCTCTTAAGTACGCTCTCTTAAGTAGTATGAGCGGTTATATAAATTATCTATCCCTTGTAGCCATAGGAAATCTGGTTGCTGAAGAAGCTTCGTGACCATATCTGGTTGCTAGGTACATCGGTTATGCAAATGATGTATTTCTGGAATATATTACAAGATATACTTCTCTCCTGATTCAATGTGGAACCGGCTGCTATGCTAACCTAATTTCCTACCTCAACCACAAAATATAGTTCTCATACAAAGCAATAAAAATGTTAATAATTTTATTTTTTGCCTGCTCTTACAAAACAAGAGAAAAGCGGAGTAGTACAAATGAAGAAAATGGAAAACAAGAACACTCAGCATCAAAGAACAAAATTAAGTAATAACTTCTTCATTCGCAGTCAAAGATCAGATGTAGAGGCTAAAACTGGAACAATTTTTCCAACAGCTTTTCTCTGCACATGTTTCGATAGACGGCAAAACGACAATTGGGTCAACTTTATTTTCAAATCTTAGAACGAGTGTGCTTCTCTCGTAGAGCGGCTAACGAAGTAATATATTAAGGCATTTGCAGTAAATAAATCGAAGTTTTAGTCTGTCAGCTTGCGTTAACCAGTCCTATAGTGGAGATACATAAAGCAGGTCAGGCAGAATAACCGCTGCATAAAGCTTTGCAAGAATCTTCCTGTTTAAGCTAAATTTCAGAGAGACAAGCTTCCCATAACTTGAACGAATATTCTTTGCAATATACTCTGTTATTAGTAAACGAGAACTTCTGACATCATGACCGTACGTTATTCCCTGTACTACATGGTATTTCCAGGGAAAATTTTCATTTGTTCAACCGTCACACATGCAGGGGCCACTGCTTTGCTACTTGCTTGCCGAGGACCAAAATTCCACAAAATACGTCTTTAGTGCATTGAACCTTTGACCGATACTTTTGTAACCAGTTATCAGATAGTCAATATTTTCTTGTGGAGAAGTTAGGTTGCAACTTAACATCAGCAGTTCGTCAGCATACGAAAGCAGGATGAGGTAGCATAGGTTGATGCTGAAACCTCCAGCAACGCTTGTGTTATTCCAGATGCCAAGGTATTAAACAGGATGGGTCTTAATACAAATCCTTGACGAAGACCTCGTCAAGTCAAATCAGTCTGCTCAGATGATCCCTTTTCAGTCTAACTTTCACAAACCTTCCTGAGTACCAGAAAAATAAAAGCGCTACATCATAAGCATTCTCGCCCTAATCGAGTAATTTCAGGAACACCTGAAACTGCACAACTAAATCGAATGTATTTGGGATGTCAACGCTGCCCATAAACAGGGAAGATCCCATTCTATGGGTCTCGTCAATAGCTCTGATTAAAAACCCATGTACAAACCCGCAACTCAGGTTTCATTGGAATCCGAAGTGACTATAATCGAATCAACCTAGAAATTTTTGGAAGGAGAAGTAGCTAGAAGACTTTACTCAGAATATTTGAAACTGTAATTGGTCTATATCCTGTGCACTGATTTTGATTTTTCCTTTTTTTAGGGAAATCATTTTAATGTATTTATCTGGTATACCATACAAGAGTAGGACCTTTGCTTTAGCTCTTCCATGAGTCGGATCAAGCGCTTGTTCATAATCTATAAGCCCAAGGATAAATGGTGTCTGATGACTCCTAGACTTCTCAACTATTACACTAAAAGTGAAAATTTGGAAAACGTATCCCCTCAACTTCCTAAAACCTCTCTATTCTTCTCTTAAAACTTTATCTACAGAATCTCTAAGTCTTAAAAGTATCATAATACTAAGTAATTTGGTTTCTAAATAAACCATTAAAGTATCCAATGCCTAAAAGATCAAAAGGGGGATCAACTGAACGGAAATCAAAAGTTCTAGTGCCCTTTTTAAATGACCAAAAAGAATGGATGTCAACTAGATCTCGTCACATACCCGGTTTTCCTCAAATTGATCAGATAAAATATTAAGGTGGCAATTGCATTATACATAATTGAAAGGTCCAACAACTATGACTCTGGGGATGACATGACTCCTGTCCTCCAAAGCCTTTGAGGAAAGAGCTATAAGCTATGAAATTTGAGCATTATTTACATATATTATTTGTTAGTGGGATAAATACAGACTTCTCCCACGTGGCCCTCCCCTGGGGACTGTGAGGGAGTACGTCGTCCCAAATGACATCGTTATTAGGTTTTTTGAATATGCTGAAAAAATTGTTATCTCAAAATTTTGATCCGCTGACTTTGGGGAAAAAATGAGTGTGAGCCTATGTGCCCTCTAATTTTTTTGGTCACTTAAAAAGGGCACTATAACTTTTAATTTCAGTTAGAATGAGCCCTCTCGCGACATTCTAGGACTACTGAGTTGACACGATCACCCCTGGAAAAAAGAAAAAGATGGAAAAGGAAAAGGAAAAAAGACTCGGACCCGTGATCGGTCTTCTGGCAAAAATAAGAAATTCCGCATTTTCGTAAATAGGAGCTTGAAATTTCTACAGAACGGTTAGCTGATACGCTGAATGCGATGGTGTGATTCTCGTTTATGTTTGATTTTATGACTTTTAGGGGGTGTTTCACCCTATTTTCCAAAATAAGGCATTTTTTCTCTGGTTCGTACCTTTGATGGGTAAGACTAAATTTGACGAAACTTATGTATTTAAAATCACCATAAAAATACAATTCTGTTGATATATCTATTAGTTTCAAAATTCCCATTTTTAGAGCTTTGTTTACTATTGAGCCGGGTCTCTCCATACTACAGTTCGTTATCACGAACTGTTTGATTCTTATTTTAGTTTAACGGCCCTTGTGTTTTGGCAGTTGTTTAAAAAAATCTTCTTATTAATTCAGAATTAGCTCCAAGGGAAAGAAGATGGGAGGGCGGAGGTAGAAATTGATGTATAATCCTCAGGGCAGTGTCCAGGACTTTATTAGGACTTGTGGGGGGCTTCGGGACAGGCACGGTCGCCTGAATCAGAATCTAAGTCTAAAGGAGAGGAGCTAGATTTACAAGCAAATCCTGTTGAAGGCAGTCGTAACGACTGAGAAAGTGACTGAATATTTCGCTCTCATGATCCAGTGCTTAGTTAATCGAAGTCATCAAAGTGTTACAAACCTCTTTGTGATTTTATTCGGTACTTTTATAAACACATGAAAAATAAAATGTATATAATATAACGAATGTGGCTGAATACGGTCATTTATATATGTAAGCCTGCCAGGGTTATATTTCATAGGTTTAAATGTAGAAAAACATGACTAATAAGATTTACTCCCAAATTATGGTGAAATTGATTTTTTTTTTTTTAAATTGATATCCGAAAACCAAAGAGATGAACTAGACAGTTAGTTAGATTAATCAACTCTAGATGGAGGGGCATTATCTGTTTTAAGCTTAGGAAAATGAGAATCATTAAACAATTTGATGAAAAGCTGTAATTGATGCTTCAAAAGAAATGCTCAGCTGATCTTGCAGCTACAGGGCAACTGCTAAAATACTAATTTTATCCTGTGTTTCCGAGCAAGTATCTTATTTTGCCAATTTTACCTTATTTTACCAAATTTACCGATTTTACTTACCGTATTTTACGGTAATTCTACAACACTACTAGGTAAATTTGAAGTTGACAGAACTCCATATTCCAAATAAGAAAGCTGTAGTTAAAGTAAAGAAGGTCTTCAAAATGTAAACCCTGTTCACGAAAAAAAAAAAAATGCTGCGTGTCGTCTACTGGGAGTACATAAAAAAAATTGTCTGTCCGAGTATCTTTAAGTGGCTTTTTTCTTTTTTGGCTTTTTTGGTCTCGTACTAGCAACTATAGTGCATAATACCATTTCACGCATGCGATCAAGAAATTGTCCACCAGGCGTACATTGGGAGGTTTTGCGTTTGAAGCCTTCGCCCATCCCAATAAAATTCCTTGTGAGACTTATGATGCCCCGTTTTGCCTTTTCCATCTCTGCGTCGGTAGACCTACAAACATAATATTTTATGCTACACATCAACTATTTTCACAATAGAGGCACCACTATTTCACCTTTGCCGTTATCACCAACAATAAAGGCGTAGATCAGATATATTCGTGAACATTAAGAGGAATTAGATATCCATTTCTCTCTCCCCCCTTTCCTAGAACTTGTTCTATGTTTATCTAAAAATTCAATCAGAGTTAGGATATTTTGGCATTAAAATGTACTTTTTGAGGCACGTATCCCTCTGCCTACATATTGATCCACCGCCCCTTCTTCAAAATAGCTGATACTTATTTGCACATCATTGAGTGAAATTTTATGAAATATGAAGCAAAATAGTTTAATTAAATGAGTCCTTGAAATGAATGTTAGAAGCATTTTTCTGCAATACAAGGTAGGTATCACCCTGCAGCATCACCTGCAGCATCATGTAGGTATCACCCTAAGCCTGAAACCTGCAGCATCATGTAGGTATCACCCTAAGCCTGAATAAATTCAGGCTTAGCGTAAATGCAGTGTGATGAAAGATTAATTCCTACCCCCTAATTACTTTTACTCTTTATTTATCTAGAGGCTCAGGGTGATTTGAACAACTTAGGCATTGAAATCCGCTCTTTTAGTCGACTAAAACCCCCCTGCCTTCAAAATGACCAACGGCCCCTCCTTCATAATAGCTGGTAAACAATTATCCGCTTTTCATCGTTCTTAATATTTGTCTTAATTTCCCATAAGGAGGCTCAATTTTACTTTTTGGAAGAATTTTCCCGGGGAAATTTTCCGTGGTTGGAAATTCCCCTAAAAAATTTTCACGGGAGTTTCCCCAAGGGAGAGCTACGTCCAGTGGAATTTTTTCAAAGGTTCACTGGACCCCGAGCTCAAGGCGTAAAAATATTCCTGTCATCATAGAATGGCTTCTCATAATTTTTATGGCCTTTTGCTTTAGGAACGATATGAACGTAAGGTCTTCGCTCGGAAGCGCTGATGACAATGGAATAGTTTGGCCTGGATAGGAAAATAGTAAAACGAATTTCTTGGTGCGGGGAATAACTTCTGGTAAGTTGACATATTGGACCTTTCTTCACTATTTAGGTTTGATGTATTATATACGACTACATCACATTATCCCATAAAAAAATTGCCCAACTGTGAAGAAACAAATCTGGGCTAAAATAGTCATTTTTTAAAGCCTCAATTTGCTTTTTTAATATATTATATTGAAGCAGTTTTGGATACCGTTTAAATTACAACCTTTTTTTTATAGAATTAGAAGCTCCATTTCCACCTCAGAATGTCCAAATAAAAAAAGGGAATGTTCGCGACTTCTATAAGCTTGAAAAAGAGATCGGAAGGTGAGATTTTTTTTTTTTTACATTTTCAGCTTATAAGAGCGTTTTTCATAATATCATATTAACTCATGTGGGCAAAACTGAATAAAAAAGATTGGGATTTAAAAGCAGACTTTAAAATAAGAAATGAGGAAGTGTTCAAAATATCAACTTCTCTGGACATAGCGAGCGGTTGGGGAGTTCGAGCCCCCCTCATTTAAGGAATAATTACTCCTCGTTTTAAGTTTTAATGTTGCACATTCTTTTAGTTGAAAAACAATGTTTTTTTTAATATTTAATTTCTCATTGGTTTTCAAATCATCACCAGGCCAAATCAAGATATGATTTGGACCTACCCCAATATATCTCCGATTTTTTGTTAATAAGCTGTAAATATCTATAATGGTACGTTGATTGGCAGCGTTCCACTTTTCTAGTTTTTTTCTTAAGAATTAGAATGTTTCATTTTACGTAAAATTTTGGACGAAATTTGGATATGTAGTTAAACAATCATCGATAAGATTTAGTTTTGCTGAATAACATTTTCTTACTAAAGACTTTTAGGTGGACAGAGAAGGGCATCAAAATTTCGATCGATAGCAGCTTGGTATTCTTTGAGCCAAAACTGTAATTAGCTGCCACAAAACGGCAGAACAAATTCTTTCCCGTGGCTCAATCCTTTTAGAAGCTTCAATAGGGCACTGAAACTTCGATTCTCCGGTAGAATTAACACTTTCTCGGTCTTTTATTACCGTCGGTTTGATACAATCACCCCTAGAAAAAAGCAAATAAATGTGCTTTTGTGACCTTTCTTCTAGGAAAAATCGCAAAATTTCACCTTTTCGTAAATCGAAAGTTCGATTCTCTGCAGCAAAGTTTTTTTTTTATCACTTGAGATCACTTGCCTAATTTTTTTTTTTTTGGAAAATGGTTTGTCCCCTTTTTCGAAAAATCGAGCAAGTTTTCTCAAAACTCGTAGCTTTGGATGGGAAACATTAAACTCAAGGAATTCTTTATATTTGGAATCAGATACCAGAAGTAAGATTATGGATGCCTGCTTGTTTTTCTCATTTATTTGTTTAAGAAAAACTGCAATAATTAATAACTCAAATTTCTATTAATTATAGTAACAAAAGACCAGAGATGCTTTGATCTTTCAGTTTTCTAAAATCTGTTTTTACCCTGCTTGCAGCGATAGCTGCATCCAGTAAAGAAAGATTTATTTTTAAATTAAATTGTTTTTCAAAAATTTCTTGAGTTTTTGAGAATTATGATTGTGCCGCAAAATTTGTTGATTTCTTGACTAGTAAAGGCTATTGAGGTCCTTATGAATTGTTCTTTATTTTTTGGCGACCACTTGAGGATTTTCCCTTTGTATACCTATTTTGTTCTCGACAAAGCACTTGTTTTTCTGAATTCTACAGGTATAAGGAAATACTTAAAAACCAGTTTCTTTGCAACAGTTTTTCAAAAATATGTGGCATAAACCGCAAAGCAGTAATTTTTGTTCATTTAAAGTTTCAACTTTGCTTATTATCTTCTTCAGAAAAACCTTTTTTTTTAAATTAGTTTGGTATACAGCAATATTTCGTAAATCATTGAGTTTCCTTTATCTACAACTTCTCGAAGATACCTATGATAATATACTTTTTGGACTCACTAAGCGAAAACGTTGCACGTTTTTGTGGGAAACTTTAAGAGAGGTGGACCTATATACTTTATAAACTTTAAGTTTACTTTATAAACTTTATAAACTTTAAGAGAAATAGACCTATACTCAATGTCCTATTTTAGCAAAACTCATTTTCACTTCTTGGCTTTCTTCGCGTAATTTAGATTAAGATTTTTTTAGTTTTTAGTTTTTAGTTAACGAGGGCCCTGTAACACACTAGCTTTTCATAGTCCTACTGATATTGGGAAATATCACAACTGTGCTTATTTTAGCTATATTTGGAGATATATGTTGCGTAAACTGCGAAGTATTAATTTTGTTCGTTTCAATTTTGTCCTTTGTTTGTATCAAAAACCTTTTTTTTAACTAATCATGTAAAATGACGTCCAAGAAAGTTGGGATTCAGAGGTTAAAATCTTAAATGGTTTTGGTCCTTCAGTCTCGTCCCTTACACGCGATGGATTCACACATAATCAAAGATGAAACCGAAATGAGTAAGTAACGACGGATTGAGGTGAATCTTAATTACAATAATAATAACAAATTAAAAGCAAATAAGAGTGGAGATAACCAAGTTGAAAATCTCAAAAGAGTAGAGCGTTATTTGTGCCTTACTAAAAACGATTTGTGATTTCAAACAATCTGTCGCCAAATTTCCTAAAACTCCAATAATAACGCCAAAAACAAGATAATCAAAATAATGATAAGGGTTTACCCAAATTAATAGTGGATCACCCCCTTCTTACTTATGCTTTCTTAGCGCTAGTGTAATTTGCGCTTTACATTTTCCGTTTTATTTGTCAAAACATGAACCAAAAAAGGTAAAAATCACGTTTCTATTCAAGGCTACCGAAAACAAAACAAAAATATTTCTAAGATTGATTACATTTGGGACTTCTACTCCTAATCTATTATTTTAAAAGGGGACTTTTTGTTTAAACTTCGTCTTCTTAATATACAGAAAAACTATACCTAAAATAAAAATTTCAGTGTGAACCTTGGTCATTTTTCAAGCACGCTATTTATACATTTGAAAAGATTCCGTTTAGAAGGAAGAACAAATTGAGAGAAATCCGATAAAGATTAAACTTGCAAAACTAGCTAAATTGTTTAAAATATGATTATGTATGTCAAAACTAAATCTAGAGAGATGTTTGTACTTTACATACCCATAAACTATGGGGGGTTTTCAGTATAAACATTGAATCCTGTATATTTGTTTTGAAATCAGGAAGACAATTGGCTTTTGCTTGACTGTGTTGCTAACTCCAAGATTCCATGTGAATTTCAATTGAACAGGCTAATTTTTAATAGCTTCAAGGTCAAATCCATTTTAATTTTGACAAATTTGTCTCTACTGTTTAAATCCAAACCATGTTCGGAAATAACACATAGTAATGTTTTAACTTCTAATGTATTGAAAATTTCGTGGAACTCAAAATGCTATTTAAAATTCCAAATAAATCAGTTCCTGTTTACTTGATTTAAATTCCAATAAATATTTTGTTTAAAATCCAATTAATGTTTTATATTGTACGAGAGTAATCATGGTTTGCTGCTCTTGCGATACTAGCACGAATATTGAGAAATGTATGCTTTACTTAGTTATTTTACTTACTTACTACCTCTCTTAGATTCTAAGAGGGATAAAACTGTAAAATATATAAATAAAAATATTTATATATATATTTTATATATATATATATATATATATATATTATATATATATATATATATATATATATATATATATGTTTGTGTATATATATATTGAAATTCTCAAAAGCTGTTACACCCTAATAAAATTTTCTGTTTAAAAGGAATACTAGATGATCGCAAAAAATATTTTCGTGATTACTGTAAATAATATTTTGTCTTAACGGGAGGAATCCATATTTTTTATATACCAATAATTTTTGAAGAAGTGAGCCTTTCCGAACATAGCCTTCCTTATCATTAAATTCAATTTCATAAATTACAATATTTGGCAAACATATTTTATTCATTTGTTGCGGAATAAGCTGTCACATCCATATGAAAAATTGCTTATCCCTTTTTCTAAGCTAAAATTTTAATTTGTCATAAGAATTAAAGTTTGATGAAAAAAAATATTTATGCTTTGACAATTACATTTGGCATTTTAAAGTAGGCTGAGGTATACTTTTGACAATAAAATCAACTATGGCAAATACTGTCGACTCATTGTGTCAACAATGAAACATTAATAAGTTAAATCTTAAGGTCTGTGTCGACTAATTTCAATTGGCAGCAACGTTATGAGTAATTTAGACAGCTTATTTATTGATGCTTTAAGCTGTTAAGATTGGGAAAATAAATACATAGTTAGTAGAGCTTGAATGTTCAGTAAGCCTTGAACTTGAGAATAGTTTTGTTATACTTTGGCCAGCTGGGAGTAATTTAAAATAATATGTACCAAACTATTTGTTGAATGCTTCGACGGTTTCACCAAGCCAAATGATTTTTTTTTTGAAAATAGCTGGTTCATTAAAGCTTTTAGATGAGGTACAATAAAACCAAGCCTAGCTGTTAGATCGTATAGTTAAAATTTGTGGTCGTTTGTACCCCTAATTTGTAAACAGAATTACAAGAAATAGCTTATCTGAATTTGCAGTATGATCTTTACTAAACATTTTGGATTGGCGCGAAAAGAGAATTTGCTTTTCGGTTACTTTAGATACTTTAAGGCACTGAATCCAGATCAGACTAAATAAAAATTAGAATGTTTTTTTTTAAGTTTAAACCTTAAATGAGCGCAGATTAGCTTATATACGAAAGAGGCCTCCACCCAGGGCTGGATAAAGGGCAATTGAAACGACTGGGTCCATTCACACCCCATGTTTGAATGGGCCCCGCACCGCCATCAAAATGAACAAAAGAAAATTCTCGAAATTGTGAAATATTCTCAACAATTCCAGTAAGCGTTGCTTCTGGAGAGAGATCATTTTCCAGGCTAAAACCAATAGAAAATTATCTAATACCAACAATATATGAGGGTCGATTAAAAAATGTAGCATTTATGTTGATTGAAAGTGAAGACGCAAGGAAATTAGATTTTCAAATTGTTTTAGAAGAATTTACAGAACAAAACTTAGAATCATGTAATTTTTTTTCATTTTCGGTGATGAAAATTTCAGAAGAAATCCTCAGAAGATTCATAGTATCTAAAGGAAAAAAACATAAATTAACGGAAGCTCAAAATGAGGACAAAACGGACAAAAGAGGGTAAAAATGTAAGCTCAAAATTAACAAATTTGACCATCAAATGAGACAAGATAAAGAGAACAACCTTAGAGAGGTAAATGCATAGGAGAAAATAAACAACCTAGACCTTCAAAAGTGACAAGACCAATTCGAGCTCCTAAGGCAAGGGGCATCGAAAAAAAAATTCTAAAGCAATAATGAATGAAAATGAAGACTAAAGATATATGTAATTAGAATACTTGTGAAAACAACAATTATAGCGATTCAACAACAAAATGGAAGAACAAATCAATATGCGTCAAAAATGAAAGTATAGTGCAAAAGAATTATAGGTTTAGCAGATACGCGAAAGCAAGTACCAGACCGCGTCAAAAATGGTGACGAAGCAATAGCGATAATCAGAATAATTCAAAAATGAAAGTGAAAAAAGAGGGAAATATTATGTTAGAGGAACAACGCCATCGCAATCTTCAACGCCAACAAACTGTGGCACAAAACCCAGTAACAATATACAAAAATGCTATAAACTACACTTCAACGTTGTGTGTATTCACTGTGGAGTCCTCCATTTTTCCGCAAAAAAGGTCGCAAACAAAGATGATTTATTTGAGGCTTGGTGCCTGCTTGGTCGAATTGAGTTGCCTCCTCCATAATTTCCAAATGAATAGGTTTACCCCTTGCACATCCTTTAGGTCAGGGGATCTCCTGTAACCCAATGGATCTCTTGGAAGAAATATTGCATATATACATATATATATATATATATATATATATATATATATATATATATATATATATATATATATATATATATATATATATATATATATATATATATATATATATATATATATATATATATATATATATATATATATATATATATATATATATATATATACTAAATTTGACTTTTACTTAAAAATTTCATATATATAAAGAGGGCCCAGGGGATAAGATTCTAATCGGGCCCCGCACCTTGTCGATCCGGTCCTACCTCCACCTCATAAATATCTGCTTGTCCTGCTAAAGTAAATTTAGAGATATTGACTACATAAGAAAATACAAGTTGCCCTTTTTAAGTAACCAAAAAGAGTGGAAGGTAGAAAGCCCCCCTCCCACGCCACTCCCACACCCACGCCAATCCATTCAACATTTGAGTTGCACGGCAAGTCCAAATATATCCCACCAAATGAACAGAGTACGGAGGAAGCACACTCTCCTCTTCTTTACTGACCTGTGAGATCTTCATATGCATCGCAAACTTATTTAGGGATGAATGCACCAACAAGCTGAACTTAGGCTACAGCAGTGCGACCTCTAAAGCCTAGGAAACTGCGCAAATCGCTTCACCTAGAACCTCAACATAAAATAAATATAGACAAGTTAACTTATAAAAATATTTAAGAGAGGACAAAAAATGATGTGACAACATCTTTGAGCTAAATATAAAGGTCTTAATAGAAAAAAGAGTTTAGCGCAGGTAGATGAGCTTTGGAAACAGTTTGACACTGTTTCAGCATCTTTAATAACCACCTTTAAAATATAACGATATTTAGAAGGAAAAGAATCTGGAAAGATTAACGACACTGAGTCACTGAATATATTCTGTTTTTAGAGGAAAGTTTGGCGTCGTTTATAAGTGCCGCGAAAAAACCAGTGGGCTCCGACTGGCTGCGAAGTTTGTCTCTGCTACCAAAAAAACTGACAGATTAGCTGTTGAACGTGAGATTGAAATAATGAAGAGTCTCATTCATCCGAAGCTCATCCAGCTATATGACGCCTTTGATGACGGCTTGAAAGAAATGTGCTTAATTCTTGAACTGTAAGTTTCTTAACTAGTCTTAATTTCTTGTTTGGAAGTAGTCTCTTTTATACAGGATTTCCTACAACGGGACATCATTCCTTAGTTGCTTACTGGTGCGATCTTGGATGGTTTTCCTTTGAATTAGTTTAAATAAACAAAGTCTTTATTACAGAAGTAAAGTTCAAAATTAAAACGAACACAAACTATTGTTTCACAGATTACACAAGGTATATCTACAAAAATAGCTTAAATAAACTGAATCGTGTTGACTTCCAATTTTTCTAAGACCCTAAGAACTAGCACATTACTAAAAACACAAAGTCAACCTAAAAATGCTGTTTTCATAGGATCAGAAAATTCCATGAGTAGCCTTCAGAAAATAAAAGACTTTTATATGTCTCTCAATAGTCTCTCACCAGCCATGTCATTGATAACCTTCTTATGACTATGACTCTTTATCTATTATAATGACTATCTAAAAAATTCAAGCGAGCTCAGTTTTCAGTAAAGCGCTAAGTTTTCTTTTTAATTCTATCAACAATAGAAAATATCAGTTAGTTGATTTAAGCTAGTTTTGTTGATATTTTTTTATAATTGATTTTTTATCATTATTTTAAACAAGCAAAATAAAGCTTAAAAAAGAAGCAAATAAACAAAATAAGAAGCAAATAAACCTAGTAGAATATATAATATATAAAGGCCGCCGAGAGGGAAATAAAGAGGGGATGACGAAAACGGGGTTGTTCAAAGACAGTATTGCTAAAGCGTAATTTAAATCTAATCTAATCCTAATTTAAAAATAATGTAGAAGTAACACCACCCTGAACTTTTTTATTTTTTATGGAGGGGCTGGCCCCTCTCTTGTAAAGAATAATTTCAGTTTTTTTTAAGTTTTAATGTTACTCCTTACCTCCAGTTGAAGTTTTCTTATTTAATTTGCCTCGGTTTCTAAATAATGCAAGGGAATCCCCCTCACACCTTGTAAAATTTCTCCTAGAAAGTTGCCCCAGAAATTTTTCCATGGAAAACCCTTTCCCAGGGACTATGAAGGGTCATGTCATCATCAAAAGTATAATTCTTGGACATTCACCGTCGTTTCAAATGCTTTTTGGGAAGGAGGTTAGCTGCCCTTCAATCTTTTTGGTCACCCAAAATGGCACTAGAAATTTTAATTTCTGTTCGAATGAGCAATTTAATATTTCATTATGATGCTCTGGTAACCCGTTAACCTAGTAAAAAAAAGAAAAAAAGAAAGAAAAGACACATCAATGCTACCCATGCAAAAAAAGTGATTTTCCTTGTTGTTCAAGGGGAGGGGGGCTCTAATTACCCCATTCAAGGTTTTTGGCTATTCTGATTGCAATGGTGCATTTTTATTTTGATCTGATACCATTTTCAAGGAGTCTCAGGCTCTTTTTCAAAATCGCCGTAAATTTTTTGTCGCAATAAACTTTTACTTTTTAAGTTTAACCAAAATAATAGCCATCATTCCTGAATCAGTGTCAGATGGCAAGATTTTTCTCATAAGGCTGTTTTTTTCAAAATGTGTTCTTCCACTTTCAGTTACCATGGGCTGTGGTTTGCTCTTTACTAGGTTGCAGTTACTGCTACAGCCCTGTTTGCAGCTACTGGTGCATCCATGATAGACGGCACAAAACTATGACTGAAAAACACCTGATACCGATATACTCGATACTGACACGCGTCATACCAATGCGCTCGATGCTGACACAACCGATACCGGTACGCCTGATACCACGTACAGTCCTAGCTCCAGGAACTATGGAGAACAATAATCACCAGAACCAAAATTAATAGATTTTTAAACTATGTTGAACAAAATGGGTACCCCGATTCTGATCAGACGACTTTTGGGGGGAGGGGGCCTTTTGGGGAGGGGGGCTAGCTGTCTTCTAGTCTTTTTAGTCACTTAAAAAGGGCACTAGCGAATTTAAATTCCATTTCAGCGAGCTATTAAACATCTCTTTTTGATGTTCTGGTCACCCATTAGTCCTGCTAGAATTAAAAAGAATAAACAACGGGAGATGGATCAGTTCTACCCACGTAAAAAAGGGATTTTCCTTATTGTTAAAGACGAGAGACTCTAATTTCCCTGTTTAAGGTTCTCGACCATGCTTATTCCATTGGTCCACTTCCATTTTCATCTGATGCCATTTTCGAGGGGTTTCGGGTTTTTTATCGAAATCACAATAAATTTCGTTTCGCAATAAACATTTAATTTTAACACAATCCTTCATCTGAGAGGACGCGGGTTTGAATCCCGGTGTACCCAATTCTTCAGTTTGGGACGGGGGTCAGTGGCGTGACTCTGTAAGCTTAGCCAGAGTCGACCCAGCTCTAAATGGGTACACGGAGATCAGCACCGCCGGTACGGACTGTAAAGTCTAATGCCGTATCCTTTACCTTTTTACCTTTTATTCCATGACCAGAAACATGATCAAACACTGCATCATTTATACTACTTGGATTGTGGATAAGGGAAATAATTAATCCGGGTAAATTGAAAAAAACAAATGAAATTTAATTTTCAGTATAGGACTCTAATAGTAGAAACATTGGACCAAGAAGAAATTATTGTACATAAAAGCTTCGCATTCCATACAATTTGGCTTACGCTTGGCTTGTGGTTTCTGTTCTTAATATTGGATATGCGACGAAATAATATAAAAATGTGTGCAAAAGTAAAGTGAAATGTAAAAACCGATGCAGTAGAAAAAGACGGATAAAATGCCAAATTTAAACCAATAGAAATTACTATGCATCAATAAATGAAATCCAAGAAGAACTGAAACTACACTTAAAAAGAAAAGAAAGTTGATCCGTCACGGTCTTTTTTCTGAAAATGGTATAAATTTTGACTGTTTTGTTGTTATTGTTTTTATTCATAGTATTTAAAATCATTAACATGTTAATAGAATTGTTTGAGAAAATCTAATAGGGTTGGTCACATAGAAAAACAGTTGAGACAATGAATTTTCCAAGGAAAAAATCTTCGAACAAACAATTTTAGACAATCAGTTTAGTTTTAGATTTTTATATAGACACTTTCATAGAGGTTATAGTGCCGTTTACACTTCCATAAAAACGATACGTATTTAACAGTATTTAAGTTTTTCTGTGACTCTAAGAAAAAAAATCCAACACTAACCAAGATTTCGAGAGTAAAAAGCTGGTAATCTATAGAAACAAATATATTTGCCACAATCTGTTTAGTTTTACTATTAAACAAAAAAGAAGTTTTTTTCACTGAAAATAAGCAACAGAATTAAAGCTTAAAATAAACAGAAGTTATTCTGTTTATAAGGGGAATTTCCTCCTCCTCCGTACATCGCTCTGCACGCTAAATTTTAAGTGTTTTTAAAAATGCTTCTTGTTCTAATTAAACGGCTCTTATGTTTCAGGAGTCATTATTAAACAATTGGAACAAAATGCTTCCTACTGTCAATTGAAAAAAAATAGTTTTTTTATTATTTAATTTCTTATCAGTTTCAATTAATGCTGCGAAATCCGCCTGTACCTCATGGAGAATTCCCTTCTCCATTACTTTCTCCGTGGATCATCAATGCTGTGGCTTCAAATGGGTTAACTCTACAAGTGCTTTAAACTGTAATCCTAAAATTTATAAATGACTATCTTTTTTAATATTACTTGCTCGTATATTTCAGAATAGAAGGAGGTGAGCTTTTTGATAGAGTGATAGATGACGACTTTGTTCTTACTGAAAGAGCTTGTGCAATTTTTGTTCGACAAATAGTCGAAGGCATCAGCTATATGCATCAACAGTCAATATTACACCTTGACATGAAGGTAAGTTAGCCTTGATATTTAGGTGCTATTAGGCTAAATGAATAGGCCCAAGTTTGGTGTTGCAAAAAAAAAAACAACAAATAATTAACAATGAATCAAGCAATAAATTATAGAGATTATCATTTACAGATTTAGAGGATAAACATCAAAATGCTGTCGTTTTGTTCTTTGCTTGTTTTACTACTTGGCCGAACACATCTTCTTTTTTAACAGTTGTTAGTGGGCTTTGTTAGGCGAATGGGACGTAATTAATCAGCTTTACTTTGGACGCAAGATTTAGCGGTAGCAGTAACGGTTCGGTTTGTGAAGACTTTTTTCTTATCACTTTTGTCAAATGATCCTTAACTAAGTAAGTTTCATTGTTTCAGTATGTGAGATCTTTAATCTTGGACTGAGATAAAGCCACCAAATAAAAAGAAAATCGATGGAATTTTTAGAAGAACTTAATTTAAATCCGGCCATCCATTTTGTTCTATTTTCCTATAGTCAGTCTTTTGTAAAAGAAAAAACTGTATTGTGTATTGTTTTATGTAAATGCACGAGGGTAATAAATATATTATTAAACAAATTTTTACCTCATTATATTTCACCTAATGATTGTCAGTAGGCTGCTGTCTGAATACCCTGCTGAAATCTAAACTAAAATATAGAGCACCTTTACAGATTTTCCATTTTGTTCGGTAAATTTCTGAAACAAGTTATTTTAACGAATTTGATCAAAGAAATTATTGGATAATTGGAAGTCTGGAAAAAAACAGACATTCATAGCGATATATTGCCAAATTTTAAATCTAATTTCGAAAAATAAATTTTGTATATTTTCATCAGAACAGGTAGACAGAAAGTATAAGAAGTATGATTACATTGATAAAGGCATCTTTTGCAGGGGAAAACAGCTAGAAATAGTTGCCCCTAAGCATGCTAGTTCAAATAAGGTATAAGATAAGCCAACTACCAGGAAAATAGTTTAGAAAGAAAACAATATATATAACAATTATATGATTATAAATCATTCATTACAATTAAAGATATGCAAAAGGTATGTTAAGGAATTAACTGTTTGTAACACTTTTCATCTCTGTGAATTGCTTCCAGTCAAAGCCTGCAGTATATATTTTAGAAAAGACTAAAAGAAAATATAGAAAAGAGACTGTAAACTAGAAAACTCAAAGAAAAACGAAAAGTAGAACAAACATTTTCCATAAAAAAGGAAAAAAGAAACTATGCAAGACAAAAAGACAATAAACAAAAGAAGTAGACTCACTTACTGTAGAAGTTCTTTCACTACGTTTTTTATATTTACAACCTACAACCTCACATACCTATACATGTATCTTTTTTAAAATCCTGAAAGTATATTTGTAAATATTTGGACATTTCCTGTGCTGCTTTTAAGAATTAAATATGCAGTTCGTATCAATCGTTTTTCCCTGTATTATCCCAGGACATTGACCTTTTCCAACCAGAAACAAAATAGAGCTTGAAAGAAAAAAAGGAAGAATAAAATAAGAATGGTTTTATTGTAGGTTTCAGGAAACAACAGTGCTCATTAATAACATTTACGATACACTTCTTTATTCTAATTAGTTTGAAAAATGGTATAATGAGATCAAAATGGCGCCGACTACTACTGCTAACAACTCACCACAGCACCAAACCGCCTGGCCAACACAGCTACATAGGCTCCTCCTCCATCCCAATGTATTCAAGGCCTCCCTCCTTACACCCTTCCAGAAAGGTCCTATTTCCTTTAAATCTTTCCTTATGACATACTCCCACCCCAGACTAGGACGACATGCTTCCCGTTTAGCTCTAGATGGCTGGCTGAAAAGCACAATCTTCGGCAATCTGTTATCCTTTATCCGCAGAACGTGTCCTAGCAATCTCAACCTTTCTTTCATTGTAGCTCTTGAAAGCGGGCTTGAACGACATTTTTCGTAGAGCCTACTGTTTGAAATACGGTTAATCAGCCGCGTACCCAGAATAATCCGTAAGGAATTTCTGGGAAACATTTAGCAAATCTTTGTCCTATTTTTGGAGTGCCTATGCTTCAGAGCCATATTTAACCATTACCATCACTTTAGCTTCCAATGTTCTAATCTTGGTTTGCAAACTCATTTTCCTATTTTCCCTAACTTTTTCTAACTGTGAAAAAACACCCTAAGTCTTTGTTATTCTACTTCTAATATCTTCACTGCTCCCACCATCTTTACGAATAATACTACCAAGGTAAGTGAATCGTCCCACAGGATTAACCTTTTCGTTACCCAAGGTCGCCTTTTCATATTCCCTTATTCCTAGCCTTAGTGACTTATTCTTCTTAACATTTATTTTCTAACCTATTCTGGAACCCTGAATTTGCAAAATATCTAGAAGCTCATTCATTTTACTCACACTTTCATCTAGGATGCTTAAACCATCAGCAGAATCCAAGTCCAAGAGAGCGTTTCCTCCACATTTAATTCCGTGGTCTACCATTGCCTTTCCTGTACTCCTTTAGACAAAGTCCATTAAAATGATCTAAATAATGGGGGATAGAACACAACCCTGATCAACACCTGATTTAATACAAAACCATCTGTTAATTCATTTCCTACCTTAACCACAGCAGTGTTATTCTCGCACATAGCACTAATAATTTTAATGCATTTGTCTGGTATACCATACAAGGGTAAGACTTTTGCTTAAGCTCTTGTATCAGCCGGAATTAAACAATTGCTTATAATCTATATGATTGAGGCCCAAAGGTGTTTGACAGCTTGGACACTTCCCAATTTCTAACCTATGGTTGACACATCCTCTACGTTTTCTAAAACCACACAATTCTTCTTAAAACTTTGTCTACTGCATCTCTAAGTCTAAAAAGTATTATATTACTAAGTAATTTGCTACCTAAAGAGACCATACTGTTACCTCGATAATTAAAACACTCACTCTTATCACCTTTCCTATACAGTGGTTTAATGAAGGTTTTTCTAAAATCATTAGGTACTTTTTCAGTAATTACATTCATAATCTTTAGTAACTTAGGTACCCTTTTTCAATAATTGCATTCATAATCTTTAGTAACTTATTTCTAATGAGCCACCATTTATAACTCATTTACCACACTATCAGCTCCCAGAGCTTTAGTCCTGGAGCCTTATTATCTTTTAGTCCTCTTAGTAGTATCGCTAATTCTTCCCCACAAAACAAATATTCCTTTACATCCCGGTATTACAAACTTTTTCATTTTCCACTATATCTCTTTTTCAACAGTATCTCGGTTTAGCACATTCTCAAAACTTTCTGCCTATCATTCTTTAACACTTTTCTTGTCACTAATTGTGGCCCCGTTCCTATCTTCAATTTGGACAAGGACAGGTTGACTTCTACCTCTCGATTTATTAGCATGCAAGTACAATATTTTACTATAACGACATTTAGGTGCGTCTTCCGGATCCTCAGCAATTTTATCCATGTCCTGCACTTCAAACCTCCTTAGTTCATATTTTAATGCTTTCTTCACTTTCTTTACATTCCTTTTGTTTTCATATGAAAAGTTTTCAGATGATTTATCATTTCGAGAATTCTCGTACAAGCCCCTTCTCCTCTCTATTAAACATACAGTTTTTCACTAATATTCCTAGCTGCATTCCTAACTTTCTTCCCTAAGACACCATCAACAATTTCATATATTGAATTTCTTAAATTATTTCGACCATCATCCACATTGTCAAATTTTAAACTCTCAAGATTAGTATTCAACTATTCCTGGAAAGTTTTTCTTAAATTCTCATACTGAAGTCTAACAACATTATAACTTCCTGGGAGGTAGTTACCCTTCCGAAATTTCAGCTTCAAATTAACCCTAGACACTACTAGATGGTGATCTTTACTTTTAACATCAATAGCAGCACTCTCATATACGCTGGTATCTTGTATTCATCCGGCCCGTCTTCATTTTACTATAGCATAATCAATAAAGCTTTTAGTCTTACCATCAAGTGAATACCATGCTAACTTATAGGCCATTTTATGACCAAATACCTTATTGGTTATAACTAGATTGTTATGCCTACCAAATTGCAAAAGTCTGTAATTATTACTGTTTTGATTCCTACATTAACTTTAGCTATGCTAAAATACTATCTATCCCTATTTCTACCAGTCTGGGTGTTCAATTCCCCAAGTAAAAACGCCATATTTATACCGACCCTATCTGAGACCCTATCTATTTTGTCCTGTAACTGTAATTAAAATCCAACTGAGTCACTAGTATCTCTGTCAGTGGTTATTTTTGCTGTGGAACTAAATTCAAGAGAGTAATAAATAATTGGGCTTAAATGTCTTCGGGATTTTAAGCCCAATCACAGCCTTTGACTTTCTTCTTACTTTTTCCAATGAGCTCTCATTGAATTTTCAAACTAAAAGAATCAACAAAGGTCATGTTAATCAGGATTTCATACGAGGACGTCAAGCGTAAATGTATGAATTGATTTGGGTAAAGAAGGGGTGTTTGGAACTATATTGATCTCAGACGCCTTGCCGTTGCCATGAGCTGTTAGGAGTACATGTAGTAGGAGTGGAACTTTATACATACAGTACATATTTACATAACTGTATCTAGTAAAAATCTAATATACAGCAAAAGAAAAGAAAATACAACTCCAAAGCACAGTGACCTTCAACAGGCTGGTTGAACTACTTGGAAATTGGGAATGACCAGCCGTAAAATTGGGATATATTAACAAGTTAACCGAATCATCATTTGTGCTAGATGGATCTGATCAAACACTGGGAAACCACAATCCACAAACGACTCATAACCACTGATACAACAGCAGAATTTATTAAAAAACGGAGGATTTCAGTTTGTACTACTTTAAGGTTATAAACTAGAGACGATCCACAAATATCAGTAAGAATAAGAACAAAAAGGAAAGATCCCGACAACAAAACTGAGTAATGACTACACAGAAGAAGCAACATATTGCTACGAAGATAAACTGACCTAAAATAACAATGAATTTGAACATCACAAAGTAAATGCTTATTAAAAAGGAAACTAAGGTAATGGAATTCCCTCACAAAGCTCAGATCATTACCAAACAGATTTAACAGTGGGGATGACAATCGCCCAGTAGTGCCTTAGATGAAAGCATACACACTCTTTAAGATGGTATAGACAATGAAACGGCTGGTTATAAACTAGAGAAGATCCAGAAACATAAGTAAGAATAAGAACAAACAGGAAAGATCCTGACAACAACGGAGTAATGACAAAACAGAGGAAGCAGCATATTGCTACTAAAATAGACTGACCTAAAAGAACAATAAATTTGAACATCATTAGGTAATTTCTTATTAAAAAGGAAACTAAAGCAATAGAATTCCCTCACAAAGCTCAGGTCATTACCAAAAAAATATAACTGTTGGGATGACAAGCGCCCGACAGTGCCTTGGACAAAAGCATATACGCTCAAAGTTTTTGAAGTTGTACGGAGCATCATGATCAACAATATTACCATTATGATTGTTGGCAAGGCCACATCCATGGGGAGGAGGTTAGGGGGATTGACCCCCAGGAATGTTTGTCTGACTCGTAAAAACGTAACAAAAATGGATATAAACAAGTTTCGTATGCATTTTCGTTTTTTTTTGTGTAAACTCCTTCCCCCGAAAAAATTTCTTGTACAAAAAAGTAATGAAAAATAAATCCTGGAAACGGCCCTGAATGTTGGATAGCATAATAGGCGTAAAAGGCATCGGAATATCATTATAAATTAAGCTTATGTACACATATCAAATATGCCAGCCAAGTCAACTCGAATTGAGACACATATTTGGACTGTCACAATGCACAGAAAAAACGAAGAGCAGACAATGCACCATCTTGGAAAATACCTTTTACTGAAAAAAAGATGAACTAATCTTGTAAACCAAGAAGAGCAAACAAAGAACCTTCCTGGCAAACACCTTTTACTGAAGAAGAAGGTAACACTGTCTTGTAAACCAAGAAGAAAGGAGTCGCTTATTTTTAAACAGCAGTTGGCTTGAAGTGCTGAGTACTGTGAATCAGAAAAAATAACACAAATAGCAGTCTTCCATTAAGATACTGAATTTATGTAAAAACTTACATCACGTAATTTAAATCTTCAAGAATTCTTTGTTAGTTTTATATACTTGTTTTAGAACTATATAGACTATTTTCATTATTTGTGCTGATTCTATTTATACTGTTTAGCCAGAAAATATACTGTGCTTGTCACATGCTGGAAATCGCATAAAGCTTATCGATTTTGGACTAGCTAGACGATTCGACGCCAAAAAGAAGCTTCAAGTACTTTTTGGGACACCTGAATTTGTTGCACCAGAAGTTGTAAACTTTGAACAGATTGGGTTTGCCACAGATATGTGGTCCATTGGAGTCATCGCCTATGTTCTGTAAGTTTCTAATTATTAACCATATCCCTAAGAATGAGTGTTCCTCCTTATTGTGTTTTGGTCTGTTTTTTTAACAGATTTGCTCTTACATCGAAACGGTAATTTCCATAATTTTGAAAATTCAGCTATTTTTTTTCACAAATCCGAGACCAAGATAACCAGTGTACTTGGAATCACCATACAAAAAAAAATTTGTTTAATACGTTATTTTTATCAGAATTATGTTTTTTTGAGATTCGTTGACTATCTAAGCAAATATTTTTTACTTTAATTAGTGAAGTAAAGCAATTGGTTGTTAGTTATTACACTTAATGGAGTTATATAATACAATTATAAGTAGTATAGTTGTTCTACATATCTAGATGTTAAGTGTTTATAAAACCACGTAGTATGTGTAGTATATGCGCAGCTGTAATGTAGGTATATGCAGTTATTATACTGTGTATAGTTATGTACTGCGAATTTATATGAGTAGTGGGGGTGAAAATACTCCAAGGCTTACACCCTTATTGGGTTCTAAAGATTGATTATACTGGTGAAGTCAGTTCTGAAGATAAAGAAAACTTGAAAAACATGTTTTTATTTGAATTCAAGCCGTACTTTTTAATAGGAGTGAGTGTAAGGCATTTTGAAAAGTGGCTCATTAACACGATTTGTTGTATATAAGCAACTTGATAATAGGGTATTACTATCAGTTTGAAACGAAATTTCAAGTATGAAAAAGGGATCACAAGACAAGGTTTCTTATGTAAGTAATTTCGAAATTACAATTGATTATACATATATAGTGCATTAGCTTTTTAATATATCCTTGAAGGAAATCCAGTTTTTGAATGTATTATAATATGTTTCCACTTTCATATTTGTCTATTCAACGAAAATATGGAACTGGTCGCGCTAAGATGTCTCCCATAATCACCTAGATTCGAAATAGCTTTGAGCGAGGCCCCATCTTCAATCCTGTTTATTATATATACAGGTGTAAAAACGTTAACAAGTCTTGTGAGTTTATATCTTGAATTTTAATCTCTTGAACTTAGCGAAGCGGCTAGGACTTCCGAGGTGAAGTTTTCAAAGGGTTCTTGTATTTTCAAATTTGGGCATCTAAGGTGTATGCCTTAGCGTGCGGGATATATATTAATTGAGAGAAAAATTAAAACTAAATTTAAAATATGCTAGACAGTAGAATGCTATTATTGAGGTATTGTAGGTAATTTTGAAGCACATAAAAGAAACCTTATTTTTAAATTGTAGTGCAAGAAGCGTCTAATGCAATTAGTAAAGCAAGTGTGTTCTGTAATATATAATATATGTTTAATATATATATATATATATATATATATATATATATATATATATATATATATATACATATATATATATATATATATATATATATATATATATATATAATATATATATATATATATATATATATATATATATATATATATATATATATATGTATATATATATATATATATATATATATATATATATATATATATATATATATATATATATATATATATATATATATATATATATATATATATATATATATATATAATTAAAATAATCAAGTATATAGGTTAACATTAAAACAAAGATTGAGTGAATAATTTTTTATTCATTATTATTTGTATTTCGAATGAACTCTTATGCATCAGTCACTAGGCTAAGAGTCAGAGACTTTTTCAGTAGTGTATTCTGCTATTTTGTGCTTTACTGAATATATTCAAAAGAGGGTTACGTACTTTGACGTTATTTATTTCTCCGTATCTTGCGTAAATATCTTTTTTCATAAGATTCTATGCTACTTATCATTTATGTATAATTAGGTAACAAAACAAGGCAAAATGAGCAAAAAAGAGCAAATATTTTCAGGGGATATTAAGTTTAGGGTTAGTTTCGCTAGTACAAGGCTCTTAGGGAAAAGAGTAGAGCTAAATCAAAAGGCAATATCTGTTTAAATGTTATGAAATTTTATATCTGCAATGTCTCTGTTCAGGGAATGTATGATGTTATATGCTAGAAATTAATTTGAATCAAGGATGTACTGTATATAAGAAAATTAGTAAAAAAGAACCTTTGCATAGAACAAACTTATCTACTTGGTAAATGTTAAGTCTTTTAATTTGTGACACAACATCAAAAATTAGTTTTTTAATTAGTG